>NW_017674364.1:49143-74146 GCF_001879085.1 Nicotiana attenuata
TATATATATATATATACTTTTCAGCTACCAAATATAAATAGTTTTTGGCGCGGGCTAAAAAGGATAATACCCCTTATTTTTCTGCCAAGATGTCGTTTTTCGAAGGAAATACTTTGCATTGATTTGAGAAAAGACAAATCCACTTTTGCTTTCTCTCTAGTTTGTACAAACTCACACCTTTTTGCTCTTACTATGTTTCCAAAGACTTAGGGCATGTTTGGCCATTAAATTTTTTTTTTTTACTTTTTTTAACAAAAAAATCCTTTTTCGTAATTAGTGTTTGGCCATGAAAATTTTAAATTTCACTTGAAGTTGAATTTCAAAAATTTGAAAAACTCCAAAAATCGGTGGTACTATATACCCACATTGTCACGACCTCGGTTCGCCCTCCGTGAACCATCGTGACGGCACCTAGTCTCTACGACTAGGTAAGCCTAACGATGCGGAATATAAACAACAATTGCGGAAGAAATAATTTAAAAATCGAAATAGTAAAATAAAACAGCGTTTAAGATGCTGCCTGGCACATAACAGTACAAAATGTCAACCTAACACTCCCAAAATCTGGAACCCCATGAATCACAAGCTAAGAGATACATAAGAAGCTCTAACTCCAGAAATGTCTAACAAAAGGAAAACTACTGAAGGGCTATACTATTACAGAAAGATAGAAAGGGACTCCTTGGTCTGCAGACGCGGCAGATATACCTCGAAGTCTCTACAGAAGCGCCTCGCCTCAAGGATGATAAGACTGAGTGGAAGTACCTGGATCTGCATGACAAAAATGTGTAAAGAGTAGCATGAGCACACCACAGCGGTGCCCAGTAAGTATAAAGACTAACCTCGGTGGAGTAGTGACGAGAACCAGTCAAGACACCTACCGGTCCAATAAACTATACAAATATAGGAACAACGGAACATGATATATATATATAAAGACTACACGAAATGGCTAACAATACTACAATCACAATAAGGGAAGAAAACAACAAGTAACAGCGGAAATACCAAAATAATGAGATAGAAGAGCGAGCGAAAACACAAACCCAAATCCTAAATTCACACTACAGTAAAGGTAAGCAATAAATCAGGTTCTACGACAGTGTTCACATCAGGTCCTATCCAACAATATCCACGAAGTACCGAATCTCGGACAAATTACAGCTCACGATGTCCCATGTACCTGAAATCTAAGACTTGGCATCCTGTGCCCCCATCAACCTCATGGTTATGCTGACAACTCACTTGCTAACTAGAGCCACTCTCACATATATAACAAGTAAACGAGGGTGTACATCTATACTCAGCAAAATCAGGAGGACTTCACAGCTTGTGCAAGTGCTTTAACATAGTTCCTACCAGCTAACAAGCATAAGGAAAAGAACGGACAGCACGTAAGATGTTTCCTCACAACTTCCATGAGATAAAGCTCGTACAGGTAAGCGTACCAAAACATAATATTGAACAACGAGAATGCCCCCAGGCCATCACAAATCATCACAACCAATCCCTGACATAGCCCACCTTGTCTCGTCACGTGTGCAAATAATAACATAATGAGTGCCCTCCTTGTTTCGCCACACGTTCATCATAATATTTGCACCTTGTCTCGCCACATGCGCAACCCACATATAAGCATATATATATATATATACATACCCTACCTTGTCACGCCGCATGTGCAATATATCAATAGTAGCAATAGCACGGCAGAAACTTCATGCAACCCCATATCAACAGCCCCACGGCAAAAACCTCGTGCATCACAATATCAACAACCGCACGGCAGAAACTCGTGCACCACCACAATAAGTACAACAGCAACAATGACAATATATATAAGAACACGACAAGTAAATCAACTCAAGAACTTTTGATCACAAGGAGACGGTAAAACTAGCTCACAAGGAATAATCACAATAGAGAATACTATGCGTGATAAGAACAACTCAACAAGGGAGAAAATAATACGAAGCAACGATCCCACAATATGTAATTCAACAACAAGGAAGCTAACACGAATCAAATAATTCCAAATAAGGAAATGTCCACTAAATATAGATTATCTAATCTTCTTTTAAGGTTGGGCAATTTACGAAGAATATACAATAATTTCCATTAAGCATGAGCAGCGGGGAGATAATCATCACCTCAATCAAGACTAAACAATTACAGGGGAGATAACAATGATTTCCAATATAGACGAGCAGTTATGAAAGATAGCATGACAATAGAAGAGGTAAAAATCTTCAGTTAAGCAAAATAAGAGTCAAATAGGCAATATGAATGAATCATGAGCAATTAATTCCAATTGGATCATGTAGAGGTGAAACTAGTAAGTGGAAAACTCAAGCATATCAAGTACACATTCATACACAGTGAATATAAGGACCTAAGAACCCTAAAAGGCCAATTTTTTCCACAAATAAGTCCGAGCACGCCCTCGTCACCTCGCGTACACGAACTACAATCAACACAGCAGACTCAAATCTCAAGGGGAAGTCCTCCACACAAGGTTAGGCAAGATACTTAGCTCGAACCAGCTCAAAATCAACCCGAAACCATGTTCTTGCCACAAGTACTCAACTCCAAATGGCCCAAATCTATTCGATTCAATTGTATAATATAAATAACACTTCAAGTAACTGATTCTACAAACAAATTCTAAGCTAATACGCGAAATTAGGTAAAATGACCAAAGTGCCCCTCGGGACCACTCCGCGGAATCGGGTAAAATTCCCAATTTTAGAACCCTCGTACTCTCACGAGTCTATACATATCATGAACATTGAAATTGGAGTTCAATTGTCCCCTCAAATACCCATTTTAAGGTCTCTTAATCTCAAGCCCTAATTACCCATTTTGCACTGATTTTTCCCTAATTTTTCACCACTAATTAGACCTTTAATCACATATAAACGAGTTATGAAGTCAAGAATATTACCTCCAAGTGATTCCCCTTTGGTTTCCTCAAAAATCTCCCTCAAAAGCTTCAATCCCGTTCAAAAATGGTGGAAAAATGAAGAAGGGTCGCGGATGGGCTATTTAAATACTCCCCTAGTATATGTACATCACGATCGCGGGAGAAGAGATGCGATCGCATAGAAGAAATAGTTGCTGGCCCAAAGTGTGCTACGCAATTGCGAAAGGACTGATGCGATCGCGTAGAAGGAAAATGGCTACTGTCCAAATTTTGTGCTACGCGATCGCGAACAAAACAATGCGATAGCAAAGAAGGAAAAATGTTGAGACCCAGAGCTACACTATGCGATCGTCAAGATATATGTGCGAACGCAATGAAGGAAAATATGGAAGCTTCACATTGTACTACGCGATCGCGGCTATGCCTATGTGATCGCATTGGAGGAAACACCAGATAGCAGATCAGCAGTTCAAACATAGGGAAAAATGACCCGTGGCCCACCCGGAACACACCCGAGGCCCCGGGGACCTCAACCAAACATGCCAACCAATCCTAAAACATCATTTAAACTTGTTCCAACCTTTGAAACGCTTAAAACAACATCAAAACACCAATATTTCATCGGATTCAAGCCTAAGAATTTCACTAACTCTCAAATTACGCTTTCGATCAAAATGTCTATCAAACCTCGTCCGAATAACCTGAAATTTTGCACACACGTCACATTCAACACTATGGAGCTACTCTAACTTTCGGAATTTCATTCCGACCCCGACATCAAAATCTCACTATCGAATCGGAAACATCAAAAATTTAACTTTCGGCATTTCAAGCCTAAATTAGCTACGGACCTCCAAAACAAAATTCGAATGCGCGCCTACGTCCAAAATAACTATACGATAATTTTGAGATCACCCAAAACCCATTCCGGGGCCGTTTACTCAAAAGTCCAACTCCGGTCAAATTCTCACAGTTCAAACTTCCAAAACTAGATTCCTTCTTCCAATTTGACTCTGAATCATCCGTTAACTGAATTCAACCATGCATGAAAGTCGATACTCATATTATGAAGCTGTTATAGACTATACGCTGTCGAACAGAGCTTAATTTCTCAAAATGACTGGCCGGGTCGTTACATCCTCCCCCTCTTAAAACCAACGTTCATCCTCGAACGTGCCAAGATTCACCTCGAAGTCCTCAAGTCACTAAATGCGCACTTCCAACATACACCTGCGGGTGATCCTACATCACCCCAATCCACATAAACCTGACGACGTCATCTCAACTGAAATTTAGCCCTTCTAACAATATCAATAAGCCTTAGGGCCAAAATTCTCACCTCCCATCCATTTCCAAGGGCCCGATGCTAAATCCATACTCGGTATCAGTCTCAACCAGTTACTTCAATTCATGCCGACACTCATATAGTACAACCTATTAACATGACACATCACACCTAAGCCCACATGAATATTTCTGATCACAATATCCACCCGAAATCACATCCGACTCCGGCCATAAGCCTCATATTCAATAGGAACCCGTTTCAAACCTCCATAACACTGACGATGATACATTAACCACGAAAGACACATAACTAAACACCCGAATCACCTAATCACAGCTAATACCAACGGGTACACACCCCACAAGCTAAAACTCAAGAAGCACAAAACGAAAATGGCTGAATATGAAAAGGGAAACACATAAGGGAACTATCAAACAAGCCCGACAAGAACAAATCTTTCTATCAATACTAATCTACAAAACAATCTGACAAGAAAGAATTAAAGCATATAAAAGATTCACAAGGATCTCACACTGATACAACTCTCTCCTCTGTACACAGCCCGGTCTCAACACAACATTTCACATGATACCACGAGGGTCCCGCCCTCAACTCTGAATCACAAGTAGGGTACACATCAAACCAGCTGGATACTCTCACTAGATCAATTCCATCAACAAAATTACAACACGTACTGCCCCCCACACCGGTGGAGCATAAACATCACGGCCCGTAGCCAAAATACTCACAGATCATATCAAGCCTACCGAAAAGGACAACATCAATTTACTACTAGTCTCATAACTCTCAAAAATGACTAGAAACAGATGATAGACACGGCTAACACTCGTAGAACCTCCCAACAAGGTAATCACATAAACAGAGTGTTAATCATGAAACGTACCCATAAGTGGATGCAACAAATAGGGAAGCTCACCCCGATAAGCAGAACTGTAATGAACTATGGATGGTGCTCCTCCATAACAAATCGAAATCATACCTGAATGACATTCAACTGGCATAGTGGCCTTTAGCCTACTATAAGAAACACATCAACGAGTCGGGCCTCCCCCTCTTGGGCGCGCTCTACTCGCCTGAATACCTCACTGTGACACATCGGCCCGAAGTCTGGGAAAATCTCTCACCATATGGCTAGTATCTCCACACTCAAAGCACCCTCTTCGCTGACGAGATTGTGGGAACTGTGCGGTACGGGTACCCCGAGACCCATGAACACCCGAGTCACCATGAAAAACCTGAAGCGCGAACTGAACTGGCTGACCCACAAAACCTCTACCATGTCGCACCATGCCTCCAAAATAAGGACCAGCAGATCTCCCCGGTCTGCGAGGCCTCCACGCCTCCTCAAACTCTCTTTCCTGATCTCGTCTGCCCTCTCTCTCATGGCCCCGCCTGCTCTCTCTCTCCCTAGCATGCATAACCTCTATCCTCCTAGCAATGCTCACCACCTGCTGATAAGAAATATCTATCTCCAACTCACGAACCATGCTAGACCTGATGCTGGGAATAAGCCCCTCAATAAACCGGCAAACCCTCTCGCGAACAGTAGAAACCAAGGCTGGGGCATGTCTAGCCAAGCTGGTGTAACGGACAACATACTCCGAGACAGTCATAGTACCCTAGCACAAATGCTCAAACTGTGTGCGCCATGCATCCTTGTGGCTCTGAGGGAAAAACTCTCTCAGGAACACATCTAAAAATTGGGTCCAAGTCAATGAAGCTGCCTCATCTGGACTGTCTAACTCATAGGTGCGCTACCACTCATAGGCGGCTCCTCGAAGATGGAAGGCAGTGAAAGAAACCTTACTCGATCCTGATATACCCATAGTGCAGAGGATACGGTGATACTCCTCCAGAAATCCCAAGGCATCATCTGCTGCTAACCCACTGAATACAGGAGGATCATACTTCTTGAACCTCTCAAGTCTCCGTTGCTCATCCTCTGAAGTCGCTGACCCATCCGCGGGCTGACCCGGGACTACAGGCCATACAGGAATAATCTTTGGGACCTGATCAACATGCACTCGCTGCTCAGGAATGCGAGCGGCGAGAGTGTGTGCTCCTCCCCCAGCCTGAGATGTGGCTGCAGCAAGGGGAAGCAACCCTACCTGAGACAAAGTGGTGTACATGCTCATGAACTGCGCAAGAGTCTCCTGAAGAGCTGGAGTAGTAGTAGCAGTAGGCGTATCAGGTGCCTGGACTCTAGTTGGAACTGCTGGTGGTACCTCGATGGCAGCTCGTGCGGGTGTTCTGGCTGCACCCCATGCGTGTCCTCGACCTCTACTCCGACCCTGACCTCTGACGGCTCCAGTAGGGGGCGCGGGTGCCTGATCAGCTCTGGTAGCACGTGTCCTCACCATCTGTGAGAGAATGGAAGACAGAGGTTTAGGGTTGTGATGTCAAAAATCTCGCACGACAGGGAAATCAAATGAAATGGAATTTTCCTAACGGTTACATAGCCTCTCGTAGATAAGTACAGACGTGTTCGTACCGATCCGCGATATTGTAATAAACCGGCTTGTGATTCGTGAATCCTATGAACCTAGAGCTCTGATACCAACTTGTCACGACCCCGGTTCGCCCTCTGTGAACCATCGTGACGGCACCTAGTCTCTACGACTAGGTAAGCCTAACAATGCGGAATATAAGAAACAATTGCGGAAGAAATAATTTAAAAACTGAAAAAGTAAAATAAAACAGTGTTTAAGATGCCTCCTGGCACATAACAGTACAAAATCTCAACTTAACACTCCCAAAATCCGGAACCCCATGAATCACAAGCTAAGAGATACATAAGAAGTTCTAACTCCAGAAATGTTTAACAAAAGGAAAACTACTGAAGGGCTATACTATTACAGAAAGATAGAAAGGCACTCCTCGGTCTGCGGACGCGGCAAATATACCTCGAAGTCTCTACAGAAGCGCCTCGCCTCAAGGATGATAAGACATAGTGGAAGTACTAGGATCTGCACAACAAAAATGTGCAGAAGAGTAGCATGAGCACACCACAGCGTTGCTCAGTAAGTATCAAGACTAACCTCGGTGAGTAGTGACGAGGAACAGTCAAGACGCCTATCGGTCCAATAAACTGTACAAATATAGGAACAACAGAACATGATGTATATATAAAGACTACACGAAATGGCTAACAATACTACAATCACAATTAGAGAAGAAAACATCAAGTAACAGCGGAAATACAAAAATAATGACATAGAAGAGCGAGCGAAAACACAAACCCAAATCCTAAATTAACACTACAGTAAAGGTAAGCAATAACTCAGGTTCTACGACAGTGTTCACATCAGGTCCTATCCAACAATTTCCACGATGTACCGAATCTCGGACAAATTACAGCTCACGATGTCCCATGTACCTGAAATCTAACACTTGGCATCATGTGCCCCCATCAACCTCATGGTCATGCTGACAACTCACTTGCTAACTGGAGCCACTCTCACATATATAACAAGTAAACGAGGGTGTACATCTATACTCAGCAAAATCAGGAGGACATCACATCCAATAGGAGTGTTCAACTACGTGTATGCTTGTGCAAGTCCTTTAACATAGTTCCTACCAGCTAACAAGCGTAAGGAAAAGAACGGACAACACGTAAGATATTTCCTCACAACTTCCACGAGATAAAGCTCGTACAGGTAAGCATAGCAAAACACAATATTAAACAACAAGAATGCCCCCAGGCCATCACAAATCATCACAACCAATCCCTGTGTCACGACCCAACCCTGGTCGTGATGGCACCTAACATACTGCTAGGCAAGCCCGACCATTTAGACAACCTTAACCGAATAATCACAGTGGATAAATAAGTTTTCACAACTAAAATGCCAAGTTAAATGCGGGAAAATCCTGAAATAAATTTTAACATCCGGAAAGCCCAAAATATAATATACTATTCAGCCCATAGAATCTAGTGTCACAAGTCTGAGCCTCTAGTGCATGAGTATTAACCTTCTACATAATGTTTCCTTAGAAATGTGGAAAACAAATAAATAAAATAGAAGGAAGATCAGGACTGCGAACGCCAATTTGCAGCTACCTTGAATTTCCCGAATGTGATACTAGGCAGAGAAAGATCTCACTCAGCCTTAGTGGGTGCGCCTGAATATGCACACAAGGTGCAGGGAGTAATGTGAGTACTTCCAACCCAGAAAGTAATAAACATAAATACAGTCTGAGAATAAGAAATCCAAAATAGGCACAAAGTGATGCTATAAACACAACAACATGAACCAGTAGCATAATACAGTAAAACAGTGAAAACAATTATAGAATTATCACATCAGAATAAAGAATAAATGAAAATTAAATATGCGATGCAACACATAAACAGGTACTCTCCAGTACCCGCTGCGGCCGTGCAGCCCGCTCCATTTATTTAACGTCGACGGCACTCACTGGGGGTGTGCAGACTCCGGGAGGGGCCCCTTACGGCCCAAGCGCAATAATAAGCCATACATGGCATCAAACAGGCCCTCGGCCTCATATCAATAGCAATATCATACCGCTGCGGCGTGCAGCCGATCCCATACTCAGTCCAAAATCACATAAGCCCCTCGGGCACAATAACACAAAAATATTCAGCCCAAACTTCATTTAAAAATATTAATTTAGTTTCTACTTTGAGAAAAATGGCTGAGTTTACAAAACAGTATTAAATACCAAGACTGAGTTCAATATTTATAATTATGGTAAGAAACCAGTAAAAATAATCTCTGAAGGATTCAAGTAGTTGGCATAAGGCCCAATTATGACAATTAATCCATTTTTATAAGGATGTTACTAATCTACAATCAATTAGGTAGTAATTTTATTAGGCAGGACGGACCAAGTCGCGATCCCCGATGGTGCTCTACCCCACGCCCGTTATCCGGCGTTCAAGTCACCTCACATAGCACTACATTGTGCAAATTCGGGGTTTCAAACCCTCAACACAGCATTAACATTTATTACTAACCTCAAGCCGGCCAAAGTCCTAGCTTGCTATGCCTTTGCCTTTCGAATTAACCTCCTCGCGTACCGAATCTGATCAAAACCACAACGAATACATCACAATATGCTAATGGGACAATACCCAATCGAAAACAATCGAAAAATAGTGAAATTCCCAAAATTAGCAAAAACCCGAGCCCCGGGCCCACTTCTCGAAAATCAGTAAATTTACCATCAACGGATTCCTTATCTCGCCATGAGTCTATACATATAAAGAACACCAAAATCGGAGTCCAAATGACCCCTCAAATTCCCAGTTTTGCTCTCTTAGGTTTCAAGCCCTAACCTCCATTTTTGACCTTTAATTCCTTGATTTTTCAGTCTAATTCATGTATTTGCATCATAAAATCGTGTTCTAAGTCCAAGAATTCATACCTAATTGAAGTCCTTGAAACCCTCTTCAAAATCGCCCAAAAACTCTCCAAGTCCGAAGTGAAAATATGAACTCTTTTGAAATTTCGCGAAGGAATTAAAACTCCTTTCTGATCACTTGTTTCCGCATCTGCGGTACAGTTGTCGCTTCTGCTACTTCCGCTCCTGCGGCCTTCTTCCGCTTCTGCGGAAATTCCCAAAGTCCCAAGGTCCGCTTCTGCGACCTTATTCCCGCATCTGCGGCTTCGCAGATGCGGCTCCTCCAACCGCTTCTGCGGAAATAACACCCAGGCCAAATATCGCTTCTGCGATCCTCCCTTCGCTTCTGCGTGACCGCACCTGCGGTCCCACAACCGCAGGTACGAAAATACCAGATACCAACAGACCTTAACCATGCAAAAATTCCGAAACACTCCATTTAACCATCCGAACTCAACCCGAGGCCCCCGAGACCTCAACCAAAAACACAAACATGATCCAATGCCTTGTTCAAACTTGCTCCAATCATCAAAACACCTCAAACAACGCTAAAACCATCATTTTTCATCGAATTCAAGCCTAAGTTCTTCCAAAACTTCCGAAACACGCATTCGATCAGAAACCCAACCAAAACACCTCCGAATGACCTGAAATTTTGCACACACATCCCAAATCACCTAACGAAGCTACTGCAACTCTCGGAATTCCATTCCGACCCTCGGATCAAATCTCACCTATCGACCGGAATTCACCAAAATTCTAACTTTGCCAATTCAAGCCTAATTCTACTCCGGACCTCCAAAATCACTTTTGATCACACTCCTAAGTCACAAATCATCCCCCGAAGCTAACCAAATCATCGGAATTCAAATCCGAGCCCTCTAACACAAAAGTCAACGTCCGGTTGACTTTTCCAAAACAAACCTTCCTTAAAGAGACTGTCTGATTTCCTTCTAGAACTAATCCAAATAAACTCTAACACATAAAATACTGATAATGAAGCATAAAGAAATAGAAAAATGGGGGAAACGGGGCGGTAACACACGTGACGACGGGTTGGGTCGTGACATCCTCCCCAACTTAAACAAACGCTTGTCCTCGAGCGAGTCAAGAAACATACCTGATGTCTCAAATAGGTGGGGGTATCTGCTCCGCATCTCCTGCTCGGTTTCCCAGGTAGCCTCCTCCACGGGCCGACCTCTCCACTGTACTTTCACTGATGCAACATCCTTTGATCTCAACTTCCGAACCTGACGATCCAAAATGGCTGCTGGCTCTACCTCATAAGTCAAGTCACCCTCCAGCTGAACTGTACTGAAATCTAGAACATGGGACGGGTCCCCAATGTACTTCCGGAGCATAGATACATGAAAAACTGGATGCACGCCCGACAAGCTAGGGTGGCAAGGCAAGCTCATAAGCCACCTCCCCGATCCTCCTAAGTACCTCAAAAGGCCCAATGAACCGCGGACTCAGCTTCCCTTTCTTCCCGAATCTCATAACACCCTTTGTGGGTGAAACCTTCAGCAAGACCTTCTCACCAATCATATAGGATACATCTCGGACCTTCCTGTCTGCATAACTCTTCTGTCTCGACTGTGCTGTACGGAGTCTCTCCTGAATCACCTTCACCTTCTCCAATGCATCCTGAACCAAATCTGTCCCCAACAATCTAGCCTCCCCGGGCTCGAACCAACCAACTGGAGATCTACACCGCCTCCCATACAAGGCCTCATACGGTGCCATCTGAATGCTGGACTGATAGCTATTGTTGTAGGCAAACTCTGCAAGCGGTAGAAACCGATCCCATGACCCTCCAAAATCAATAACACAGGCACGTAACATATCCTCCAATATCTGAATGGTGCGCTCGGACTGCCCGTCCGTCTGAGGGTGAAAAGCTGTGCTCATTTGCACCTGAGTACTCATCTCTCGCTGAATCGCCAAAACTGAGAGGTGAACTGAGTGCCCCGATCTGATATGATGGAAACTGGGACACCATGCAATCGAACTATCTCCCGAATATAGATCTCTGCCAGCCGCTCTGAAGAATAAGTAGTACAAACCGGAATGAAGTGCGCGGACTTGGTCAGCCTGTCTACAATCACCCAAATAGCATCAAATTTCTTCAGAGTTCGTGGAAGTCCGGTAACAAAATCCATAGTGATTCTCTCCCACTTCCACTCAGGAATAACCATCTGCTGATGTAAGCCACCCGGTCTCTGATGCTCATATTTCACTTGCTGACAATTAAGACACCGGGCTACATACTCCACAATATCTCTCTTCATCCTCCGCCACCAATAGTGTTGTCTAAGATCCTGATACATCTTCGCGGCACCCGGATGAATGGAATACCGCGAGCTATGGGCCTCCTCCAATATCAACTCCCGAAGCCCATCCACGTTGGGCACGCAAATCCGGCCCTGCATCCTCAACACACCATCCTCTCCAATGGTCACATCCCTGGCATCATCATGCTGAACCCTGTCCTTAAGGACAAGCAAATGCGGATCATCATACTGACACTCCCTGATGCGGTCATACAAGGAAGACCGAGAAACCACACAAGCCAACACTCGACTGGGCTCTGAAATATCTAGTCTCACAAATCGGTTGGCCAAGGCCTGAACATCCACTGCAAATGGCCTCTCCTCAACTGGAATGTATGCCAAACTCCCCATACTCACCGACTTCCGGCCCAAAGCATCGGCCACTACATTGGCCTTCCCCGGGTGATACAGAATAGTAATGTCATAATCCTTTAGTAACTCTAACCATCTAAGCTGCCTCAAATTAAGATCCTTTTGCTTGAACAAATGCTGAAGACTGCGATGATCAGTGAATACCTCACAGGATACGCCATACAAGTAATGCCTCCAAATCTTCAGTGCATGAACTATAGCAGCTAGCTCCAAATCATGAAAGGGGTAGTTCTGCTCATGGGGCTTCAACTGACGAGAAGCATACGCAATAACTCTACCCTCCTGCATCAAACCACAACCAATCCCAACTCTCGAAGCATCGCAATATACTGTATAAGAGCCTGAAGCTGATGGCAAAACTAACACTGGGGCTGTGGTCAATGCTGTCTTGAGCTTCTGAAAGCTCTCCTCACACTCGTCCGACCAAAAAAATGAGACACCCTTCTGAGTCAACTTGGTCAAGGGCGATGCAATAGAGGAAAAACCCTGCACAAACCGGCGATAGTAACCTGCCAACCCAAGGAAGCTGCGAATCTCTGTGGCTGAGGTCGGTCTAGGCCAACTCTGCACCGCCTCTATCTTCTTTGGGTCAACCTGAATACCCTCGCTGGACACCACATGTCCCAAGAAAGCCACTGAACCGAGCCAGAACTCACACTTGGAGAACTTTGCATAAAGCCTCTCCTCCCTTAATCTCTGCAATACAACCCGCAAATGTTGCGCGTGCTCCTCCTGACTGCGCGAGTATACCAGTATATCATCAATGAACACTATGACAAATGAATCCAGGTAAGGCCGGAACACACTGTTCATCAGATGCATGAATGCTGCTGGGGCATTGGTCAGCCCGAAAGACATGACAAGAAATTGATAGTGACCATATCTAGTCCTGAAAGCACTCTTATGAATATCTGAGTCCCTGATCTTCAACTGGTGGTAACCCAAACGGAGATCAATCTTGGAGAACACCTTCGCTCCCTGAAGCTGGTCAAACAAATCATCAATGCGAGGTAAGGGATACTTGTTCTTAATTGTTACCTTGTTCAATTGCCTATAATCGATGCACATTCTCATTGTGCCATCCTTCTTCTTCACAAACAGAACCGGTGCACCCCAAGGTGACATACTAGGCCGAATGAACCCCTTATCCAGGAGCTCCTGAAGCTGCTCCTTCAATTCTTTCAACTCTGCTGGTGCCATACTATATGGTGGAATAGAAATGGGCTGAGTGCCCGGCACCAGGTCAATACCGAAATCAATATCCCTGTCCGGCGGCATGCCCGACAGGTCTGCAGGAAACACATCGGGAAACTCCCTCACAACGGGAACAGACTCAATGCTTGGAGTCTCAGCTCCCACATCTCTCACAAACGCCTCAAACCGGAACCAACATAGCACATAACCGTACAATTAGCTAATCAATAGCGAACTCCCCAACTTGGCTCGAAGCCATGGATCAAAACACTCCCAACAACTCATAACGCATATACTCTATTGCTGCCTTAATACCATAGTGAGATTAAACTCAATCCTTCATAGTGAAATTAACTCTTCTGCAAATCTCGCATTCAACCCCACAATAGTGAAGCCCACTCTCTTAAGCAATCTGAAATCTCAAATTTCAACACGTACCCATCAATTACACATGAGACCTTCTAACATACACATAAGGATCATACCACTTAATAACACCCCACAGGAAATAACCCACCTGCTTCGCCTCAATGTAACATTTCCGTATACCTTCCATTGTCATACACATTACACAGCCACTTTGTGTTCCTGAGTATGGACTCATACCGCCATATGAAATGCACTTCACTCCCCAACTAGGAGACACGAAATGATTCTTCACGCGCCCATAACTCGGGCTACACATCAAATCACAATAGGAATCGAACACTTAACAGTTCATCTATTATTCAGCAGACTTCTTCGTCACTACCAAGTCATATAGATACATCTCGCAGTACTAACGTACTCATCACCTGGATATCCAACCGCCATTTCTGCTAATAGGGACTATACCGAGCATATAAGCTCAAAACACTTGGTCACACAATCAGCACCTCGGTGCTCAAGCCATAGGCAAAGATCCGGCCTCAAGTCCTCCAGACTAGCCCAACATAAACTCACAGAGATTACATCTCGCCCCTCGATCGAGGAATCACAAGCCATCAAGGCACATCTGATACTGGGCGCTCATGCGCGCATACAAACGCGTGGAAGGAATTTCAGGAGTTTCTTATCAAGCTGAATCAAGGACACACGATAAGAATTGAAGAATGTGAAGTTTTCCTAAAGGTTCTGCAGCCTCTCGACGATAAATACGGACGTCTCCGTTCCGATCTGCGAGACTCTACTAAACTCGCTCATGACTCGTGAGACCTAGTAACCTAGGCTCTGATGCCACCTTGTCACAACCCAACCCCGGTCGTGATGGCGCCCATCATACTGCTAGGCAAGCCCGACCATTTAGACAACCTTAACCAATTAATCACAGTGGATAAATGAGTTTTCACAACTAAAATGCCAAGTTAAATGCGGGAAAATCCTGAAATAAATTCTAACATCCAGAAAGCCCAAAATATAATATACTATTCAGCCCATAGAATCTGGTGTCACAAGTCTGAGCCTCTAATGCATGAGTATTAACCTACTACATAATGTTTCTCTAGAAATGTGGAAAACAAATAAATAAAATAGAAGGAAGATCAGGACTGCGAACGCCAATTTGCAGCTACCTTGAATCTCCCGAATGTGATGTTAGGCAGAGAAAGATCTCACTCAGCCTCAGTGGGTGCGCCTGAATCTGCACACAAGGTGCAGGGAGTAATGTGAGTAATTCCAACCCAGAAAGTAATAAACATAAATACAGTCTGAGAATAAGAAATCCTAAATAGGCACAAAGTGAAGCTAAACACAACAACATGATCCAGTAGCATAATACAGTAAAACAGTGAAAAAAATTATAGAATTATCGCATCAGAATAAAGAATAAATGACAATTAAATATGCAATGAAACACATAAACCGGTACTCTCCAGTACCCGCTGCGGCGTGCAGCCCGCTCCATTTATTTATCATCGACGACGCTCACTGGGGGTGTGCAGACTCCGGGAGTGGCCCCTTACGGCCCAAGCGCAATAATAAGCCATATCGCGGCATCAAACAGGCCCTCGGCCTCATATCAATATCAATATCATACCGCTGCGGCGTGCAGCCCAATCCCATACTCAGTCCAAAATCACATAAGCCCCTCAGGCACAATAACATAAAAATATTCAGCCCAAACTTCATTTAAAAATATTAATTTAGTTTCTACTTTGAGAAAAATAGCTGAGTTTACAAAACAGTATTAAATACCAGGACTGAGTTCAATACTTATAATTATGGTAAGAAACCACTAAAAATAATCCCTGAAGGATTCAAGTAGTTGGCACAAAGCCCAATTATGACAATTAATCCATTTTTATAAGGATGTTACTAATCTACAATCAATTAGGTAGTAATTTCATTAAGCGGGACGGACCAAGTCACTATCCCCGACGGTGCTCTACCCCACGCCCGTTATCCGGCATGCAAGTCACCTCAACACAGCATTAACATTTATTACTAACCTCAAGCCGGCTAAAGTCCTTGCTTGCTATGCCTTTGCCTTTCGAATTAACCTCCTCGCGTACCGAATCTGATCAAAACCACAACAAATACATCACAATATGCTAATGGGACAATACCCAATCGAAAACAATCGAAAAATAGTGAAATTCCCGAAATTAGCAAAAACCCGAGCCCCGGGCCCACTTCTCGAAAATCAGTAAATTTACCATCAACGGATTCCTTATCTCGCCACGAGTCTATACATATAAAGAACACCAAAATCGGAGTCCAAATGACCCCTCAAATTCCCATTTTTGCTCTCTTAGGTTTCAAGCCCTAACCTCCATTTTTGACCTTTAATTCCTTGATTTTTCAGTCAAATTCATGTATTTGCATCATAAAATCGTGTTCTAAGTCCAAGTATTCTTACTTGATCGAAGTCCTTGAAACCCTCTTCAAAATCGCCCAAAAACTCTCCAAGTCCGAAGTGAAAATATGAACTCTTTTGAAATTTCGCGAAGGAATTAAAACTCCTTTCTGATCAGTTGTTTCCGCATCTGCGGTACAGTTGTCGCTTCTGCGACTTCCGATCTTGCAGCCTTCTTCTGCTTTTGCGAAAATTCCCAAAGTCCCAAGGTCCGCTTCTGCGACCTCACTCCCGCATCTGCGGCTCCTCCAACCGCTTCTGCGGAAACAACACCCAGGCCAAATATCGCTTCTGCGATCCTCCCTTCCCTTCTGCGTGACCGCACCTATGGTCCCACAACCGCAGGTGCGAAAATACCAGATACCAGTAGATCTTAACCATGCAAAAATTCCGAAACTCTCCATTTAACCATCCGAACTCAACCCGAGGCCACCGGGACCTCAACCAAAAATAACATGATCCAATGCCTTATTCAAACTTGCTCCAATCATCAAAACACCTCAAACAACGCTAAAACCATCATTTCTCATCGAATTCAAGCCTAAGTTCTTCCAAAACTTCCGAAACACGCATTCGATCAAAAACCCAACCAAAACACCTCCGAATGACCTGAAATTTTGCACACACATCCCAAATCACCTAACGAAGCTACTAAACTCTCGGAATTCCATTCCGACCCTCGGATCAAAATCTCACCTATTGACCGAAATTCGCAAAAATTCTAACTTTGCCAATTCAAGCCTAATTCTACTCCGGACCTCCAAAATCACTTTTGATCACACTCCTATGTCACAAATCATCCCCCGAAGCTAAGCGAATCATCGGAATTCATATCCGAGCCCTCTAACACAAAAGTCAATGTCCGGTTGACTTTTCCAAAACAAACCTTCCTTAAAGAGACTAAGTGTCTCATTTCCTTCTAGAACTAATCCAAATCAACTCTAACACATCAAATACTGATAATGAAGCATAAAGAAATAGAAAAATGGGGAAAACGGGGCGGTAACACACGTGACGACGGGTTGGGTCGTCACACCCTGACATAGCCCACCTTGTCTCGCCACGTGTGCAAATAATAACATAATGAGTGCCCGCTTTGTTTCGCCACACGTGCATCATAATGTTCGCACCTTGTCTCGCCACATGCGCAACCCACATATAAGCATATATATATATACATACCCTGCCTTGTCACGCCGCATGTGCAATATATCAATAGTAGCAATAGCACGGCAGAAACCTCGTGCAACCCCATAACAACAGCCGCACGGCAAAAACCTCATGCATCACAATATCAACAACCGCACGGCAGAAACCTCGTGCACCACCACAATAAGTACAACAGCAACAATGAAAATATATACAAGAATACGACAAGTAAATCAACTCAAGAACTTTCGATCATAAGGAGATGGTAAAACTAGCTCACAAGGAATAACCACAATAGAGAATACTAAGCGTGATAAGAACAACTTAACAAGGAAGAAAATAATATGAAGCAACGATCCCACAATATGTAATTCAACAACAAGGAAGCTAACACGAATCAAATAATTCCAAATAAGGAAATGTCCACTAAATATAGATTACCTAAACTTCTTTTAAGGTTGGGCAATTTACGAAGAATATACAATAATTTCCACTAAGGATGAGCAGCGGGAAGATAATAATCACCTCAATCAAGACTAAATAATTACAGGGGAGATAATAATGATTTCTAATATAGACAAGCAGTTATGAAAGATGGCATGACAGTAGAAGAGGTAAAAATCTTCAGTTAAGCAAAATAAGAGTCAAATAGGATATAAGAATGAATCATGAGCACTTAATTCCAATTAGATCATGTAGAGGTGAAACTAGTAAGAGGAAAACTCAAGCATATCAAGTACACATTCTTACACAGTGAATATAAGGACCTAAGAATCCTAAAAGGCCAATTTTTCCACAAATAAGTCCGAGCACGCGCTCTCACCTCGCGTACACAAACTTCAATCAACACAGCAGACTCAAATCCTAAGGGAAAGTCCCCCACACAAGGTTAGGCAAGATACTTACCTCGAACTGGCTCAAAATCAACCCGAAACCAGGTTCTTGCCACGAGTACTCAACTCCAAATGGACCAAACCTATTCAATTCAATTGCATAATGTAAATAACACTTCAAGTAACTAATTCTACAAACAAATTCTAAGCTAATACGCGAAATTTAGTAAAATGACCAAAACTCCCCTCGAGCCCACGCTGCGGAATCGGGAAATATTCACATTTTCAGAACCCTCGTACTCTCACGAGTCTATACATATCAAGAACACTGAAATCAGAGTTCAATTGACCTCTCAAATACCCATTTTAAGGTCTCTTAATCTCAAGCCCTAATTACCCATTTTGCACTGATTTTTCCCTAATTTTTCACCATTAATTAGACCTTTAATCACATATAAACGAGTTATGATGTCAAGAATATTACCTTCGGGACCTCAACCAAATATGTCAACCAATCCTAAAACATCATTCAAAGTTGTTCTAACCTTCGGAACGCTCAAAACAACATCAAAACATCAATTTTTCATCGGATTCAAGCCTAAGAATTCCAAGAACTCTCAAATTACGCTTTCGATCAAAAAGTCTATCAAACCTCGTCCGAATAACCTGAAATTTTGCACACACGTCACATTAAACACTATGGAGCTACTCCAACTTCCGGAATTCCATTCCGACCCCGATATCAAAATCTCACTATCGAATCGAAAACTTCAAAAATTCAACTTTCGGCATTTCAAGCCTAAATTAGCTACGGACCTCCAAAAAATAATCCGAACGCACGCCTACGTCTAAAATCACTATACAAAGCTGTTGAGATCACCCAAAACCAATTCCGGGGCCGTTTACTCAAAAGTCCAACTCCGGTCAAATTCTCACCGTTCAAACTTCCAAAACTAGATTCCTTCTTGCAATTTGATTCTGAATCATTCGTTAACTGAATTCAACCATGCACGCAAGTCGATACTCATATTATGAAGAAAATCCAGACCTTACGCTGCCGAACAGAGCTTAATTTCTCAAAACAACCTGCCGGGTCGTTACACACATCCTTTGGTATCTTTTTAGTTTGTTATTGCAAAATGAGATGAAGAGGGTTATATATTGTGGCTGCAAATAGGGGTGGCTCAAGGGGGGGGGGGGGCTAAATTTTGGAGCCCAAATATGAAAACACCGAATGCTATACATCATTTTAGGCCGATAAGCTTATGCTCCGCTTTGTATAAGACGACGATAACAACAACAACAACAACAATAATAAACCCAGTGTAATCTCACAAATGAGGTCTGGGAAGGGTAGTGTGTACGCAGACCTTACCCCTAACTTATGAAGATAAAGAGGATGTTTTCGATAGATCCTTGACTCAAGGAACGGTGAAACTAAAGCAACAAACAATTGCAACAAAGTAACAGGGTAACCGAAGAGAATAATACAACATGTACTAATAGGTGACATGGAATAAGAAAACCGCTTTGTATAAGATCAATGCCAAAATTCTTTGGGCTTGCATTAAACTTTTGATGCCTTTGATTATCTCTCCAAACCAGTTAGCTTTTGTTGTGAATAAGGGTGGCAAGTGGGCCGGTTAGGCCCGGGACCGGCCCAGGCCCACGAGCCCATATTGGTAGTGGGCCTAAACGGTCCTACCCGTTTAAGCCTGTCACAAAAGAGACATACAGGCTCATGTGGGCCGGTTCACACGCAAAGCCCGTTAGGATCGGGACCGTTTGGGCTCGGGACCGGCTCCTAAGTGGGCCGGTTCAACCGGTCCCAAACGGTCCTAAACAGGCCCAACGGCTAACTTTATTTTTTTTTTCTCAAATCAAAATCTGACCGTTGCACCTTTAAAATTTAGCCGTTATGGCTGCCAAAATAGCCATTTAAACCCCCCCTGCCCCCAACTTTGTTTTAACCCCAAACTTTTTATAATTATATTTTTTTCCCTATTTTAATACCCCCTCATTCTTTTATTTTTCTTCACCAAATCATCAATCTCTCTCAATTTCTCTCTAATTTTTTTTCTAAAATTGGTTACTTTGTTATTGCAACTTGTGTGAAAAATTATGAAGTTGGTGAATTGAAGTATTCAAGTCTTCAATAATAATTAATTTTAACAAGTTGTTCGTCAATTCGGTAAACTCGTTCCAACTCTTTAGTTTTAATATTATAGTTTTATTTATTTTATTTAATTCCTTTGTATAATTATAATTAAGATGGCCTATTACTTAAAAAAAAATGTTTAGTAAAAATAAGGGGAAATCCAAGAGTGGTGAATCTAGTGACCAATCTATTCCTCCTCTAATTCCCCAGCCTCCCCTACCCAAACCCCATACCCGCCCTCCACCTGCTCCTATTCTTGATAGTGATAATAGTTTATTACAATTTACGGAGAATCAATATGTGCATAATGTTAGAGGTGGTGAAAACTTAGATCATGAAAATATGAATTCTCTTTATGGTAATCCAACTATTGATGAAGAAGATGAGCAGGAAATAGATTTAGATGAAACGCAACTGGATGATGATGCACCCACTAGTCTTGTTACTCAAGTTAACCCAACTAATCCAAATGATGCCCCGGTTGACCCCCCTGTTACTACCCCTACTTTTTCTAGACAACCTTCTAAACGGGACGAAACATCTCTTGTTTGGCCATTTTGTATTCAAATAAGAGAAAGAAATAAAGCTAAGTGTAAAACTTGTGTCAAAGAGATGGCTTTTCTGGATTATCCTACTATTTCGAACTGTTTAGTTTATCTTGCAGATCTTGCAAATTTGTTTCTTATTTTTCAGAGAATGGGGAAATTTATGAAGTAGCTATTGATTCTATCAGAAAGAAATTTTAAAAATATATTTTCCCTATTCCCCATATTTAGGATATTGCTGCCTTGTTAAATCCTACTATGAAATTAGGTGGTCCTCAATATTGGTATCGATCTATTTATAATGGTTTAGCACTTGCACCTGAGGAGTTGTCTACACTTTCGGACGCACAAGCCTCAATTAAAATAAATGCCCTAACTATTTATAGTGCTTATCAAATTGCACTAGATAATGCTAGACCAGATATTCTAACTCGTTCTTTTTCTAGTACTCAATCATCTATTTTGCTACAACAGAGACCGGTCCAGCATAATATACTGGAGTTCGGTGCACCTGTGTATGAACTTCCAGCATATTATGGTGGAACTCCAACACACAGAGAGTTCCAGCATAATATACTGGAGATTCGAGCACTTGTGTATGAACTTCCAGCATATTATACTGGACCATTATACTTTGCTGGAACTCCAGTATATTATGCTGGAGTTCTAGTGTACTTATGCTGGAACTCAATCATATTATGCTGGAGTTCCAGCATACTTATCCTGGAACTCCAGTATAATATGCTGGCGTATTTTCCGGGTTTTGAACAGTGTTTTCGCTCAGATTTATCTTTACATGAAAAGTGGCTAAAATTCGATTACATTTGAAACTGAGCTATTTTTGAACGACCACTTGTAAATCTGGCTATTTTTGAATTTCTCCCAAATTTGTGTTATGTTATGTGTCACTTCTGCCACATTTTCTTTTAACCTTAATAGAGAGATTGTAGGATTCGTGCGACCATCTAGATGATTGAGACAAATTGATACACTTCACCTTTCCTGTTTCTGATTTGTGTGGAAGGACTATCAGCGTTGCTTACGTCAGCTGACGAACGTGAGCAATTGAAAGGAATAAGGCTAGGAAGTGCTGGTCCATCTATTTTTTTTGGTAACTAACAATTTCATTAATCACCAATAGAACATTTACAATTCCATAGTCGGCTTATAACTCAGAAGCTATATCTTACAGAAAAACCCAAACCTACATAACTGTTTCTAAGAAAACATAAAATGCTGCACTAAACTACTAATCCTAGTAGTGGCTCTCACATTACAGATGTAGGCTACCTCTTGTGCAATACTATCAACTCCTCTGCTTCTCTTTTCAAATATTTTCATGTTCCTTTCGATCCACATGACATGAGTTATCTCAGCATATACCATCTTATATAATTGAGCTCCACGAGACCTGCCTTTAGCACATTGTATCACCCACTGCACATGTTGATCCCAGTAGTCTCTAACTACATCTTGTCTTTGCATCCAATGAAGAATTTTCTGCCATACTGCCTTTGGAAATTGACATTCCACAAACAAATGTTCCTCAGTTTCATCATGGTTTTGACATAAACAGCACCTTGAATCCACAGTTATACCCCATTGCATCAGTTTATCAGCTGTTAATAATCTTCCATGCAATTGCAGCCACATTGTGAATATAGCCTTTGGTCTAGCCTTGTTTTTGAACATCAGACATTTCTAAGCAACTCTTGGTCTATTTCCCAGTAGCTGGAAGTAAAACTGGCTGATCACACTCTTTTTAAGATGGTGCTTGTGTTGCACTTGCTGCAGAGTTGTTTTAGCATTTAGAATCTGCCTAACCATCCAGCTTGCTTGTAGAGGGATTGCCATCCCTTCTAGATGCTTATCTTTTATATAAAAAGCATGAATCCATCTGATCCATAAACGATCCTATTTCTGTGCTACATCCCAGCAAAGTTTTGCTATTGCAGCCTTGTTCCACAATTGCAAGTTAATCAAGCCTAGCCCCCACTTGATTTAGGTGTACACATTTTGTTCCATGCTACTAGAGCCTTTTTTGTGATGATATTTCCTCCATAGCAAATATAGCTCATGTAATAAGACTCAATCATTTTCAAGACTTTTGTAGGAAAATTGAACACTTATGACCAGTAAGACTGAATGCCAAACAAGACAGTTTGAACCAGTTGAACTCTTCAGCATATAACGGTTTCTTTGCTATCCATGAAGAGATATTTGAAACTATCTTCTCTACCAAAGGATACCATTGTATCAAAGAGAGATTCTTGGTAGCAAGAGGGATACCAAGATATTTGAAAGGTAGTTCTCCAACTGTGAAGTGCAACTTCTGTATAATCTCCACTCTGACATTCTAAGGAACTCCCCCAAAGTACACTGAGCTCTTCCTCAAATTGGCTTGTAATCCAGAAACATGAGAGAAATGATTGAAACATCCATGAATATGAGAGATAGAAGATAAAACACCTCTAGCAAACAGTAGAAGATCAACTGCATAGCTGAGGTGTGTGATTCCTAGCTTTGCACATCTTGGATGGAATCTGAAACCTTTTACCTCTTTTTGTTTATTAAGGTTTCTACTAAGATAGTCCATTACTACTGCAAACAAGAAGGGGGGGATGGAGTCTCCTTGTCTCAGACCTTAAGCAGCATCAAAAGGTGGGGTGGGCTCTCATTAAGCATGATAGTGTAGTTAACTGTGGAAACACATTCCGTTATCCATGTCACAAACCTCATAGGGAATCCTAGCTCAATCATGACTTGCTCCAGAAAACTCTATTCAACTGAATCATAAGCTTTTTGAAGATCAATTTTAATCATGCATCTGTCAGATATGTTCCTCCTTGTGTAAGCTTTCACTAATTCATGTGCTAGTATGATGATATCAGCAATTCTCCTACCAGGAATGAAGCCAGCTTGTGCCTCACAGATGAAAGATGCAATAACTTGCTGAATTCTGGCTGCTAGCACTTTAGATATCAGCTTATAGAGCATGGTTGTAAAGCCCCAGAAAATTTTCCTAAGTAATTTAAGATTTTGTGTTGCCAAGGTAGACTAATTATTTTATCTTGTGTGCAAATGAGGATTCATGATATAATGGGTATCAATTGGATATGTGAATAAGCGTATAAGTTATATTATAAGTGATTTGGGGTGTAAGGAGAGGCCTAAGTCTAAGCCAAGTCGGAAAATTTCATAATAGACTAAAGTTGTAGATGAGTACACACAAGAACTCAATTTGGACAAGCATATCTCCTTATATATAAGGTTTTGTGCGATGTACAACCTTTCAAATTAAAGCTCTTTGAGTCTAGTTTCCAACGCGTCAAACCGTTCGTCATTTGGAGGTGCATACAGAAAGTTATGGTCATTTTACCGGACCTATGTCAGACGCGCGTCCGCGGCGCGACCGCGGGAAAACTGGGTGTTTCTGCATCCAAACGCGGCGCGAGCGCGGTACGAGCACGGCCACCGCGTCTTGGGTGCGGTTTGACCGCGGTCGCGCGCCTAGCAGCCCTATAAATAACCCAAGACCGGGTATGGAGAGTCTCTAAGTCATTTTTTGAGCTAGGGCTTGCTCTATCAAGGGGAATCCGTCCCATACTTCCCTCCTATGATCCAAGGTAATGTTTTTGGAGTATTTTTAGTTGATTACTACTCCTATACACTTATATTAACAAGGATTGATCTTGAAAATCCATAGATTCCCATTCAAATCCCTAAATTGATCAAGAACACTACAAGTGGGTATTCTCAAGATTCTTACTACAAGAGGTATGTCTATCACCTCTAACTACTCTATGGTAATTATTTAAGTATGATATATACGTTAGAACTCATGGGATGGTGATTGGAAGACATAGGTGCCTAACCTAGATTGTGTTGGTGTTGTAGAGATGGTGAGATGGGTTATTGGGGTATGATTCTTGGGTGTAATAGTATTATGTATACATGCATGTACAATTAGGTGTGGAAGATTGTGAC
>NW_017674364.1:78274-80774 GCF_001879085.1 Nicotiana attenuata
TGAACATAAATAAGTAAAGATTGGTTTGGGAATGAAGGAAATCTTGTAAAATAGATTTTGAAATCAAGATGCTCAAACTAGTATTTGATAAAATGCTCAAATGAGCTGAAACCATGAATACCTTCCCTTATTTGTGTTCAATTTTGTTATATCTCAAAGTAGATTGGGATTGCTAGAATTTACGGAACGTCGTAGTAACCTAAGGAAAGCTTAAACAAGGTATGTATGGCTAAAACCCCCTCCTTTTAGAAGTGGAGCCTCCATGGTTGCCGTGCAAATGTTGTTAAGCCCGGAATTTGATTGATGTGGTACTTGTTATGTCAAATAATTGATGCCGTGAAAATGTATGTGGAAGTGTTTCTCCATGTGTTAGTGTTTTATTCTTCGTTAAAATGAGGATGTTGGGGAAAAACATAGCTATTGTGCTAAATGTATTAAATGTCAAGTCAGGTTGCGATTGTGATTAATATGCCGAACTAGATAGAATCCTCTCATTCTGTTATAATTAAATTGCTTTGTGTATGTGCTATGATCCTTAAATGTAGGTAAAGTGAAAAATGGGAATAATGCCAAAATGTTAGTTATGGAATGTGGTTAAGTTTGTGGCCCCCAAGTGCCGAGAAAACTAATTCGTGTGAATTCCAAAGATTGAAAGTGAGATGATTAACAGAAAGGGGGTAACGGTCTATGGTGAGCGGCTATAGCCGATCGGAGACCGTGGATCGGATGCCATAGTATACACACATGTGTGTAATGATTGATAATTGAAACTGAAAGTGAGAATAAATAAGAGTAATGTTCTTGTAAGACGCTTAGCCCGATCGGGCCGTGATCAGACTCCGCTCAACAAGCGGTGGTAATGTGGATGATGATGCAACCGATAAGGAATGCCCAACCAAAAAATTCAGAAATTATGTGAAAACTATTGTGAATCTCTTATATTATTGATGTGATTGCTTATTTGAAAGCTTTGTTGTCCTTATTGAATTTCTTTTACTATTGTTATGTTGTTCTTTTTCTAAACTGGGATGGTGTTTAGATATACATATAGTACTATTTCCATGTACTAACGTCCCTTTTGCCGGGGGTGCTACATTTTTAATAAATGTAGTGGCTCCATAGCGGATAGTGCCGATCGCGCTTAGCGGAGCATCGCTCCTCTCAAAGTCTTTGGTGAGCCCCTTTTCTCCTTCAAGGGGCTATGTTGTACATCTTTTGCTATAGATATCCACTTTAAGTACAGCCGGGGGCCTTGTTGCCGGCACTGTGCATACTTGTCTTTTGCCTCCTTTAGAGGCTCCGTAAGACATATGTGGTAGGTTATGTACGGGTGTTGGGATG
Organism: Nicotiana attenuata; assembly: GCF_001879085.1. Taxonomy (NCBI): domain Eukaryota; kingdom Viridiplantae; phylum Streptophyta; class Magnoliopsida; order Solanales; family Solanaceae; genus Nicotiana; species Nicotiana attenuata. The sequence goes on from NW_017674364.1 coordinate 79,616, forward strand.
GGTCTACGAACTAAGTTGTAATTCTAGCTTCTCGCGCTTCTCTAAAGGTTGTAATTGTAAATCTCTTCTCTTAGCTCTCGCTTCTCTAAAGTGTAATTGTATGGAATCTTGGAAACTTAACTACGGTTTAAGGTTGTGATATAAAATGAACTAACCGTGTTGAATGTACTATCTTTCCTATTGTCTAAATAAATGAAAGCATGGCTTCCTTATTCATATTGAGATGGGTAGAAAGTGTTTGATAAGGCTTGCTCAGTTGGGTTCACTCGATTGAGCTCTGGCCGTGCCTCCCGAGATTGGGGCGTGACAATGGTGCAATAGGCAATTGGTCTATAATCTTTTATTGTGCTAGGATTAGCCATTTTATGCACTAGTGTGAGTGTAGTACAGTTTACAACTTCATATAGTTTCCCAGTATTAAAGAACTCTTTGACAGCTTGAATAACTTCATCCTTAATGATCACCCATGCCTTCTTAAAGAAATAGGCATTGTAACCATCAATTCCTGGTGCTTTATCACTATCAATAACATGCTTACCAGCATAAATCTCTCTGTCAGTAACCTCAGCAGAAAGAGCAATCTTTTGTTGTTGTGATAAGATCGGACCATTTCTCATAATCAATCTATTTATAGCAGGGAGTGAATGAGCTACTGATCCCATTAGAGATTTGTAGAATCCAACAACTTCTTGCTTTATGCCATCAGGATGGGTAAGCTTATTACCTGTGAGTGTAATAAGCTCATTTAACGGTTTCTTCTGTCTTCTTTCTTTCATGATTGCTGCAAAGTACTCAGTGTTTGAAACTCCCAGTCTAATCCATTTTGCTCTTGCCTTCTGCTTCACTGCACTTTCTTCTATAAGGGACCACTTTTCTAAATTCTGCAGTATATTTCTTTCTTCTTCAAGCAGTGAATCATTACATGCTGCATTGATCTTTCTTTGTACATCTTCCAAGTTCACTCTTGCCTGTTCAATCTTCATACTATGGTTCGAAATTGTTCATTATTCAGAGTTCTGAACAATGGCCTTAGTGCCTTCGTCTTCAACTATATGTTCTTCATCTTGTAATAGGCATGCGACTGTTTCTAAACTTTTTCCACAATTGCAGCAAAACTGTCATGTTCAGCCCATATGTTGAAGAATCTAAAAGGTATTAT
>NW_017674364.1:85774-99768 GCF_001879085.1 Nicotiana attenuata
AGGGACCCAGTTCAGGGTAAAGTTTTAAAAATCATGTGGTCCAAGAAACGATGTTCAAACTTAAGGTTCTTGGGGCCAATATCAGGGGGGTTATCAGATAAAAAGACTTTGGCTTAATCAAAAGATAATTCAAAATCTTTTGGCCAAGAATTTTGCACAAAAACATCAAATCCATTGAACTTAGCAGAAAATCTTTTCAAGGTCATCTTTGTCATTCACAAAAAGGATTGCATAAAACATCCTCACAGGTTCCTGTAACGACCCGGCCGGTCGTTTTATGAGTTCCAGTCCCGTTCTCCCTATTTTTGCTTCCTTGTGTGTTGTTTAGTTGTATTTGATCATATCGTGTTGGCTGTGTTGTGTTTGGAGTGGTTTTAGAGTGGAATGAGACACTTAGTCTCTTAAGTTGGTGATTTAGTTGGTAAAGTCAACCGGAAGTTGACTTGTGGGTAAATGATGTCAGAATTGGGTTTTGATGATTTGGATAGCTTTGTTAGGTGATTTGGGACTTAAGAGAGTGATCGGAATGTAATTTGGAGGTCCGTGGTAGATTTAGGCCTGAATTGGCGAAATTAGAATTTTGGCATTTTCCAGTCGGCAGTGGAAATCTTGATATCGGGGTCGGATTGGAATTTCGGAAATTAGAATAGGTCTGTTGTGTTATTTTTGACTTGTGCGCAAAATTTCAGGTCATTTGAAAGAGGTTTGATAGGTTTTTTCATCATTTGCGGAACTCGAAAGTTTTGGAATCCTTAGGCTTGAATCCGAAGGTGATTTGATGTTTTGATGTTGTTTTGAGTGTTCCGAAGGTTGGAATAAGTTTGAATAGTGGTATGTGACTTGTTGGCATGTTTGGTTGAGGTCCCGAGGGCCTCATGATAGATTTGAGGGGTTGACGGAAGGTTTAGAGTTGAATGAGAGTTGCAGATTTTGCTGCTTCTGTTGTTTCCGCACCTGAGGAGTGGGTACTGCAGGTGCGATGATTGCATAAATAGGAAGAGACCGCAGGTGCAGAGGTTGGTTGGCTGGGGATGCATCGCAGATGCAGAAGGCGTGTCGCACCTGTGAGCCCGCATGTGCGGTTGATTGATCGCAGGTGCAGAAAGGGGAATTAAGTGAAGTCTGCAAATGCGGACATTTGGTGGCAGGTGCGGGGGCCGCAGATGTGGTATTTGGACCGCAGATGCGGAACCCCTGGGCAGAACATATAAATTCTTGCCTTCACGAAATTTAGTCATTTTTCCACCATTTGTGTTCGGTTGAACAAAGTCACAGTCAAGAACAAGTATGCTCTGCCTGGTATTGATGATTTATTTGACCAGCTTCAGGGAGCGAGGGTGTTCTCCAAGATTGATCTCCGGTCAGGGTATCACCAGTTGAAGATTAGGGACTCGGATATTCTTAAGACAGCTTTCAAGACACGATACGGTCATTAGGAGTTCCTTGTGATGTCTTTTGGGCTGACCAATGCCCAGCAACGTTCATGCATTTGATGAACATCGTGTTTTAGCCTTATCTAGACTCATTTGTCATTGTGTTCAGTGATCATATTCTGGTATACTCACGTAGTCAGGAGGAACACGCGGAGAATTTGAGAGTTGTATTGCAGCGGTTGAGGGAGGAGAAACTTTATGCAAAGTTCTCCAAGTGTGAGTTTTGGCTCAGTTCAGTGGCTTTCTTGGGGCACGTGGTGTCTAATGAAGGTATTCAGGTTGATCCGAAAAAGATAGAGGCGGTTTAGAATTGGCCCATGCCGTCCACAACCACAGAGATTCGCAACATTCTTGGTTTGGCGGGATATTACCCTCGGTTCGTTCGGGGATTTTCATCTATAATATCACCCTTGACCAAATTGACTCAAAAGGGTGCGCCTTTCATGTGGTCGGATGAGTGTGAGGTGAGCTTTCAGAAGCTCGAGACTTCCTTGACCACAACTCCAGTGTTAGTTTTGCCATCAGCTTCTGTTCATATACATTGTATTGTGATGCTTCGAGAGTTGGTATTGGGTGTGTGTTGATGCAGGAAGGTAGAGTGATTGCTTATGCTTCTCGTCAGTTGAAGCCCCATGAGAAGAACTACTCTCTTCACGATTTAGAGTTGGCTGCCATTGTTCACGCGTTGAAGATTTGGAGGCATTAACTGTATGGTGTGTTGTGAGGTGTTTATTAAAAATCATAGCCTCCGACACTTGTTCAAGCAAAAGGATCTCAATTTGAGGCGGCGGAGATGGTTGGAGCTGGTAAAGGACTATGATATCACTATCTTGTACCATCCAGGGAAGGCCAATGTAGTGGCCGATGCGTTGAGTAGGAAGGCGGTGAGTATTGGCAGTTCGGCATATATTCCTGTTGCGGAGAGACCTCTTGTAGTTGATGTTCAGGCCTTGGCCAATCGGCTTGTAAGGTTGGAAATTTCGAAGCCCAGTTGGGTCTTAGCTTGTGTGGTTTCTTGGTCTTCCTTGTTTGATTGCATCAGAGAGCGCCCATATGATGATCCTCATTTGCTTGTCCTTAAGGACAGAGTTCAGAACGACGATGCCAGAGAAATGAATATTGGCAATGATGGGGTATTGAGGATGCAGGGCCGGATATGCGTGCCCAATGTAGATGGGCTTCGGGAGTTGATTCTGGAGGAGGCCCATAGCTCGCGGTATTTCATCCATCCGGGTGCCGCAAAGATGTACCAGGATTTAAGACATCATTATTGGTGGAGAAGAATGAAGAAGGATATTGTGGGATTTGTAGCCCGGTGTCTCAATTGTCAGCAAGTGAAATATGAGCATCAGAGATCGGGTGGCTTGCTTCAGCAGTTAGATATTCCAGAGTGGAAGTGGGAGAGGATCACTATGGATTTGGTTGTTCGACTACCACGGATTTTGAGGAAGTTCGATGCTATTTGGGTGATTGTGGATCGGCTGACCAAGTCCGCGCACTTCATTCCTGTGTGTACTACATATTCTTCATAGCGGTTAGTAGGGATTTATATCCGAGAGATTGTTCGCTTGCATGGTGTCCCAGTTTTCATCATTTCAGATAGAGGTACTCAGTTCACTTTGCAGTTTTAGAGAGCCGTGCAGCGAGAGTTGGGTACTCAGGTTGAGTTGAGCATAACTTTTCATCTTCAGACGGACAGGCAGTCCGAGCGCACTATTCAGATATTGGAGGACATGTTGCGTGCTTTTATCGTTTACTTTGGGGTTCATGGGACAAGTTTCCACCGCTCGTAGAGCTTGCATATAACAACAGCTATCAGTCGAGTATTCAGATGGCTCCATATGAGGCTTTATATGGGAGACACTATAGATCTCCAGTTGGTTGGTTTGAGCCGGGCGAGGCTAGGATTTTGGGTACAGACTTGGTACATGATGCTTTGGACAAGGTGAAAGTGATTCAGGAGCGGCTTCGTACAGCACAATCGAGACAAAAGAGTTATCTGACAAGAAGGTTCGTGATGTGTCTTAAATGGTCGGGGAGAAGGTTCTACTGAAGGTTTCACCCATGTAGGGTGTTATGAGATTTGGGAAGAAGGGTAAATTGAGTCCTCGGTTCATTGGGCCTTTTGAGGTGCTTCGGATGATTAGGGAGGTGGCTTAGGAGTTGGCTTTGCCACCTAGCTTGTCGAGCATGCATCCGGTGTTTCATGTTTCTATGCTCCGGAATATATTGGCGATTAGTCTCTTGTTTTGGATTTCAGCACAGTTCAGTTAGCCGGTGATTTGACTTATGATGTGGAGCCAGTGGCTATTTTGGAGCGGCAGGTTCAAAAGTTGAGATCTGAGGATATAGCTTCAGTGAAAGTACAGTGGAGAGGTCGGCCCATGGAGGAGGCTACCTGGGAGACCGAGTGGGAGAAGCGGAGCAAATATCCATACCTGTTTAAGGCTTCAGGTATGTTTCTTGCCTTGTTCGAGGACGAACGTTTGTTTAAGAGGGGGAGGATGTAACAACCCAGCCGGTCGTTTCATGAGTTGCAGTCCCTTTTTCCCCATTTATGCTTCCCTGTGTGTTGTTCAGTTGTATTTGATCATATCGTATTGGTTGTGTTGTGTTCGGAGTGATTTTAGAGTAGAATGAGACACTCAGTCTCTTAAGTTGGTGATTTAGTTGGTAAAGTCAATCGGAAGTTGACTTGTGGGTAAATGATCTCAGAATTGGGTTTTGATGGTTCAGATAGCTTTGTTAGGTGATTTGCGACTTAGGAGCGTGAACAAAATGTAATTTGGAGGTCCGTGGTAGATTTAGGCCTGAATTGGCAAAATTGGAATTTTGGCGTTTTCTGGTCCGCAGTGGAAATCTTGATATCGGGGTCGAAATGGAATTCCGGAAATTGGAGTAGGTCCTTTGTGTCATTTGTGACGTGAGTGCAAAATTTTAGGTCATTCGGAGTAGGTTTCATAGGTTTTTTTATCGTTTGCGGAATTCGGAAATTTTGGAAGCCTTAGGCTTGAATCCGAGGGTGATTTGATGTTTTGATGTTGTTTTGAGTGTACCGAAGGTTGGAACAAGTTTGAATTAGTGGTATGTGACTTGTTGGAATGTTTGGTTGAGGTCCCGAGGGTCTCGGGATGGATTTGAGGGGTTGACGGAAGGTTTAGAGTTGAATGAGAGTTGCAGATTTTTGTGCTTCTGTTGTTTCCGCGCCTGCGGAGTGGGTACCGCAGGTGCGATGATCGCAGAAGCAGGAAGAGACCGTAGGTGCGGAGGTTGGTTGGCTGGGGATGCATCGCAGATGCGGAAGGCGTGTCGCACTTGCTAGCCCGCAGGTGCGGAAAGGCGAATTTAAGTGAAGTCCGCAAATGCGAACGTTTGGTCGCAAGTGCGCGGGCCGCATATGCTTTGGACCGCAGATGCGGAACCCTTCGGCAGAACATATAAAGTCTTGCCTTCACAAAATTTGGTCATTTTTCCACCATTTGTCTTCGGACTTGGAGCTTTTTGAGAGAAATCGAAGAGGGATTCGAGGGGTAACACTTGGAGGTAAGGTTTTTGAACTCAATACTCGATTCTATGGTTATTTCTAACTGATTAGACATGAAACTAGTGGTATTTAAGGGCTAAAAATGGGGAACTAGGGCTTGTAATTGGAATACTTTGAGTGGGGATTTCTTGGCATGTATAGACTCGTGGGAGCATAAGGATTCTAGTGATGTGATTTTTATCGAAGTCCGAGACGTGGTCCTGGGGGTCGGGTTTGGCCTATTTCGTGATTTTTGATGTAATTTGATTATTTTCGTGTGGGCTTTGTTCCTTTAGCATATATTGATGGCATGAATCTGATGTTGGTTAGATTTGGAGCATTTGGAGGCCGAGTCGAGAGGCAAAGGCATCACGGGTTAGAGTTTTGACCGGTTTAAGGTAAGTAATGATTGTAAATGTTGTCCTGAGGGTACAAAACCCTTGATTTCACATCGTTGTACTATTTTGAGGTGATGCGCACGCCACATGATGGGCGTGAGGGGCGTACACCGTTGGGGATTGTGACTTGGTCCGTCCCGTAGCGACTATTGAGTTGCATATTTGACCGAAACTACTTGATATCACCTTATGCTAGAAAATATTACTATGTTTTGGGCTGAATGCCATATTTGGGCCTCGTGCTAACTGTTTGGACCCTTAGGGGCTTTCTTTATTGAAATTCCTCACTGTTTTTATTTAATAACTATACTCAATCACGCTATGTTTTAGTGATTTCATAACTCAGTCATATTTATACTGATTTGATGCATAAATGATATTTTTGGGCTGAGCACCCTGTTCTACTGTTAGCCCGAGTGGCTAGAGAGATTTCTGATTGAGTAAGGCCGAGGGCCTGTGTTGTGAGGATATCATGGGATCGGGCTGCGTGCCACAGTAGGTTGTACTATTTTGTGATATATGAGAGGCTGAGGGCCTGATTTATAATGCCACGAGATGGCTTGTGATAGCGCCTGGGCAGTAGGAGCCCTTTTGGAATCTGTACGCCCCAGTGAGCACGGGTACCTAGTGTGAGTGATGTGATGTTGCCCGATGGGCTGATCTTGATTTATGTTGGTGCCCGAGGGGCTGATTATGAGTGATTGTGAGGTAGCCCGAGGGGCTGGTTCTGATGGTATTTTCCCGAGTGGCGGTTTTATGATACATGTCTTGCCCGAGGGGTTGTTTAAGTTTTCACCATTCTTACTCACTGTTTCATCACTTGTTTGAAACTATTGAAAGATGTTTTTAAAAGGTTTTATCGAAAACTGAGTTCTTACAAGATAATTGATTTCTGTACCGTTTTGGGAATATATTGTTTTGCTGTAGTGCTATGATGTGGAATTATCTGTTATCTTACTGCTCAGCTTGCATTTACTTTTATTAATTACTGAGTTGGCGTACTCACATTACTCCCTGCACCTTGTGTGCAGATCCAGGAGTTGCGGGTCGCGATAATGAGTGCTGATTGGTCTTCCAGCAGGTCTTCGAAGTTGGCCAGGTAGCTGCTTGGCGTTCGCAGCCCTGCACTTTTCCTTCTTAACTTACTCAAACTGTCTTAGTATTTTTATTTCCGGACTTTGATAGCCTTTCTTGTACTTAGACGGATTTTGTAGTTACTCGTGACTTGTGACACCCCTATGTCGGGGTTGTGCTATGTTTCCGCACCGGTTATTTAGACATATGTTATGAGATTTTTATTAATTGATAGCTTAAAAGTGACTTTTTATGAAAATACTGGTTGATTCAGGAATTGTGTCGGTTGGCCTAGTTTCACGATAAGCGCCATCACGACCGGGACAGTTTTAGGGTCGTGACAGTTCCTCATAGACAGAGTTACCAACAATGTTGAACAAAGAAGAATGATGTTGAAAATCAAATATAGAGGTCACATCACAGTGCAAATTTTTCATGAGAGTAAGACTTATAGAGTGTCCATAAGCCATATATTTAGACTTGTAGGACTCAAACCTTGCTTTTTCACTCGGGCCATAAAAGATCAACTTGTCCACAGGTCCAAATTCACTGTTCTCTACCTTTCCTTTCTTGCATGCTGACGTTTTCGAGGTTTGCTCCTTGGGCCTTTTTCCTGTCTCTCTTTGACTGATGGGAAGATTTTTGGAGGATTCACTACTCTCATTGTCAGTTTTGAGAAAATCTGAATCAATAGACGACTCCAAATCTATAGGTTCTTCAGGGTTGAGGGATTTTTGAAACCTTCGGCTTCGTCTGGTTGCAGTGGAGGAAGAGGGATTTCTTTAGGCCATGGTGACAGGGTGTGTTTGATAAGAATAAGAGAGTAAAAAAGTAGAAGGAAGTGATGCTTCTGAAGTGACTGATCGACGGCACTGAAGAAGAAGCACTTATTACACCTATACAACAATTAATTAAACCACACATACTTAAGGAAATAAAATAATTTAAAACACGGCAAACAAATATTTGATTTACAAATTTGGTAAAATGCCAATCTTTTTTCTGAGAAAACAAAATCTTTCTTCAAAAAGTGGTTTTGTAAAAATATCGGCAAGCTGAGAATCAGTACTAATAAATTCTAATAAAATATCACCTTTAATGACATGATAACAGATAAAATGATGCTTAATTTCTATATGCTTTGCCCTAGAATGATGCACATAATTCTTTGATAAAAAAATAGCACTGGTATTATCACAAAATATAGGAATAGAAGTAAGAGATAAATCATAATCGAGAAGTTGATGCATAATCCATAGAACTTGTGTACAACGGCTTCCAACTGCTAAATATTCCCTTTCAGTCGTCGATAGGGCAACACAATTTGTTTCTTGCTATGCCAAGATACCAATGCATTTCCCAAGAGTTGACACGTGCCACTAGTGCTTTTTCTATCAATCTTATCACCTACAAAATCTGCATCTGAAAAACCTTTCAAGGCCAAATTGTTAGAATGATCATACTATAAGCCTAGATCAAAAGTACCAATCAGATATCTAATGATTTGTTTAACAGTGGTGAGATGGGATTCCTTAGGAGCCGACTGAAATCTTGCAAACTTGCAAACACTGAACATAATATCTGGTCGACTAGCAGTGAGATATAATAGGGATCCAATCATCCCTCTATACATGGTTTCATCAACCTTTTTCCCATTGTTGTTTTCATCGAGTATTGTTGTTGGACTCATTGGAGTGCCAATTGAATTTGCCTTTTCCATTCCAAACTTTTTGATAAGCTCCTTAGTGTACTTGGATTGGCTAATGAAAATTCCTTTAGGAGACTGTTTGATTTGAAGTCCGAGAAAGAATGTCAGTTCTCCCATCATGCTCATTTCCAATTCTCCTTTCATGGTATGAGAAAAATCTTCACATAAAGCAGAGTTAGGACTTCCAAAAATAATGTCATCAACATAAATTTTATTAATAAGATTACCTGAACTAGAGTGCTTAATAAAAAGGAAAGACCATACAAAGCTTTAATCAGCTTGTATACATGATCAGGAAAGGTGACGTTTGCAAATCCTGGTAGTTGATTTACATATACTTCTTCAGATATATAGCCATTTAGGAATGCACTTTTAACATCCATTTGAAATAGCTTGAATCCTTTGTGAGCAGCAAAATCAAGAAATATTTGAATGGATTCAAGTTTTGCTACTGGGCAAAGGTTTCGTCATAGTCGATTCCTTCTTGCTAGAAGTAACCTTGAGCAACTAATCTTGCTTTATTTCGAACCACTTGACCAGATTCATTCAATTTGTTTCTGAATACCCATTTAGTTCCAACGATTGATGAGTTTGAAGGTCTTGGAACCAACTCCCATACTTTGTTTCTTTCAAATTGATCTAGTTCCTCTTTCGTAGCACTTATCCAGTGTGCATCCTTCAGAGCTTCATCCACTTTCTTTGGGTCAAGTTGAGAAATAAGAGCCACATGAAATTTATTCTTCTGAGATTTGCTTGTAGTGATTCCTTCCTGTGGATCTCCTATAATAAATTTGTAAGGATAGCAAGGTTTGCTCTTCCATTCATTTGGAGTACTTGATGGAGGATCTCTTTCTCCATTAGTCAACTGATCTGTTTGACATGGTTCGTGGATTTCTACAGACTCTTCAGCCGGTTGAGTTTGTTGATCAGCTGACTCACTTTGATGATCCTTTTCTGCAATGACACTTTTAGGGACAAAAGGAATTTCCTCATCTTCAGGAAGTTTTTCATTCCTTGGACGAGGGTTAGTATCAACAAAAACAACATGAATTGATTCTTCAATGCAGAGAGTTCTTTTATTATAAACTCTATATGCTCTACTTGAAGGAGAGTAACCAAGAAATATACCTTCATCACTTTTAGGATCGAACTTACCCAAATTATCCTTTCCATTGTTGTGAATGAAGCATTTACATCCAAAGGGGTGAAAGTAACTAATATTGGGTTTCTTACCATTCCACAGTTCATATGGAGTCTTTTCGAGAATTGGTCGAATCAGACACCTGTTGATAATATGACATGTTGTGCTTACCGCTTCTGCCCAGAAATGAGAGGTAGAGAATTTTTCACAATAATGGTTGTTGATACCCAATTATTCCCCTACCTATTTTTGTACTCAAAATATTCTCAAAATAGCATGTACATGCATATATAAGTATGCCCAATAATTTTTGACATTTTTCTAATTTTTAAAGCTTTTAAAAATTTATTATTTTGTTTTAACAGTACAAAATCCAATAATTACTCCCAAAACTATCATTTTGGTGAGTAATTTATTTCCATCCTCCTATTTACATCACAATATAATTAAGGTAATTTTTTGCATATTTGTTTTATAAATCTATTTGATATTTTAAGCTAAAATTGCAAAAAATTGCAATTATAGCCTATATTGCGATTAATAGAATCTTACAATTATAAAATTACTCCCAGTATTTTTAAATTAACATTTATATATTATTAATTAATTCAGTGCTTTTAATTTATTTTTAAAAATCGTTTTAACTATTTTAATCAAATTAAAAGGGGAGAAATTGGCTATTTAATACATGGCCCATTGCGTTTCGATTATAGCCATATTAAACCCCCAATTTAAACTCAATTTTACCGGCCTAAATCCTAAAATCGACCCAACCCTGACCAAATTCATAATACCCGACCGGATCCCCCCTTTAATCACAGCCGTTGATCTAAAAGATCAACGGCTGAAATTAAACCTTTCCTTTTTAATTCACCGACTACCCCCAACCCTAATTCATTTCCACCCTTCAGCCGCCCTTGAATCCCCAAATTCTCTCAAGGTTCTTCGGAACCCTAGCCTCCCCCTACCTTATCCTACCGTGTTATCACCGGAGTCCATGGCTTCTCAGGCCATGGACAGTCTATACTCACCTCCTACGGCTCCTACATGCCTGTTGCTCGAAGGTTCAAGGCCAGACCTCGAGGGTCTTCACTTAGACCTCCACCGATTCGAGGATTCCGGCCATCTCCGTCCTTGCTCCGGTGGCTCTTGGTCTTCTGAGCCTGATTCTGACCTTATCCGACTTAGATCGGACATTTTCGAAGCCTTTTTCATTCTAGGGTTCATCTGAAACCCTAACTATCGAGGTTCTCTCCGATTATTTTTTAGATCTGTTATATGTTTGCAATATTGCTTAAGTTTCTTAAATGTTTTCTCCTATTTTCTTTCAAAAAGTTATTTCTTTTCGATTAGGGTTTCTCGAAAAGGTTCTTGAAAATGTTTCTGACTCTTCTTCTTCTTCTTTTCTTGGTGTGAATCGATCCCTGCAATGTTCTTATTTGCTCTTTTCTGACTCGCATACTTTTTCGTGTGTTCTTATATTTGCTGTATTATGAAGTTTTCTGTTGTGCTCCGTTCTGTCTCCTACTGGTTTCAATATCATGCTCTCACATGCCTATCTTATGTGTTCATTCACTGTGTTTTCCTACTGAGTTTTAGTCCTTTGTTTGCCTTTACCAGACTTGTTCTTTCTAGATGTGTTTCATCGACTATTTCCTTATGTTTACACTACCCCTTTATCTCCAGAACTCGTTTAAATTCCAAGCTTTTCTTGAAACTTGTTCCCTGTACTTCAAATTAGTTTCTATGTTCTATTTGCCTTGAACCTGCTATTGTGCTTGTATGTTTTCTCATGAGACTCTGAAAGAGGTCTCTGAGTCTGTTACAATAGCTTGCCTTCTCATCTCTGTGTCGAATTCGAGTTTAAAAACCCTAAGATTTGCGGGTTTCTTTGGCAAGTTTGATTTTGTGTTTGGACAGGGGTTCTACTTTGAAACCTTGAACTCTCAGACTCACTCCGAGTTTATGAACTGAATTTGAACTTTTTCTGCGTTTGTGATTTTGAAACTTTCTTGCTAATCTTTCGTAATTAGCATGACATCCTTCTTGCTTGACATGTCTATGTGTTTTATATATGAGAGCTTCTCTTTCAAAGGTTTTGCCAACTGTTAATTGATTCTGAATCCCTTTAATGTTGCTTACTTGATTGTTACTGATTTTCCCCTAAATTAAACTTTCCTTTACCACTTTTCTGACTCGGTTCAATCGAACAAGGCTTTCAACTTGGTTCTTTTACTGGTTGTTTTACTGATTCTCTTTCCTTGTTTTTCACAAATCAAGTGCCACTAGACTTTTACTTTAAATAGTTTTTATGTATTTACCCTTTATTGTACTGCTTGGGAAAATATTCTGATTGACCTTTTCCTTAATTATCTTTACCCGTTGGAATCAGAATCCTTTAATTGAAGGGAAATTGATTTTCAAGGTTATTTTCCTTACCTTTTCTTACTTACTTGTTGCACTATAAAAAGGGCCTTCCCTTCTATACTTTCAACAATCCTGATTCACTGATTTTCGAATCACAAACTCTCTTGCACTTTACTCTCTTCTGAGATCTTTTGCATTGCTTGCTCGCAATTTGGCTTACCAAAGCTTCTTCTTTTCATTTATTTTGCTGAAACTCGTATGTCCTACTTTTGATTCTAGGATCAACTCCAATGTGTTTATTTACAAGCTTTTATGCCCATGCCTACTTTGCTGCTTTGTAGAGTTCAACTTTAAAGTAATACTTATGTCTTGCTATCTGTTGCTGCAATGAATCCCTATCCCCATCCCCCTTTTATGTGCTTGGGCTGTAGTTTAAGACATGGAAATATACAAAGTTATTGTCATGGATTAAAACTAGGTCCTTTGGATCCTAGCCTCTTTCAATTTCCCATACCCCCATTCCCTTATGTGTATTGAGTTAATGTATAGCCTGGCAGCATCCAAGTTGTTGTCCAGGGCCAAATCTGACCTTCAAAAGGTCCTAAATCTTTAATTGTTAAGCTGAACGGCTGGTCAGGGGTGTGCCAGCATTCCAGTTGCTGGGCATGACCACCAGCGTGCCCTGGCTCCCCCTAAATCCCTTTCATTGCACTTACACTTACTCCTAGTCTCTAAGTTCTGCCCCCTTCCTATGAGCCTTGCCTTGGGACCTTGAGTTCCCTCTAAACTTGGAAATTTGAGGCCTGGCCCTTCCACACTGCACTATGTTCTTAACTCTGTAATGATATTTGGGGTGTAAGCATTGCCTGGAATTCTTGAAGTTACTTGAAACTTTGACACATCCCAAATAAGAGAAAGGCTTTGAAAATCCGATCCTGGAAGTTGGTTTATCTCATATTGTTAAACTTTGAGTCTGGATTAGGCTGATTAGATGTAGATGTAATCACTGATGTAATTTTATTATTCCTTCTGATTCGCTTGGTCTGTAATAAGCTTTGTAAATAACTTTGTAATAACTACTGGGGTATAGTGAAAGGGGATGGGACTGAATGCATGCCAAAGGGGTAGAAATCATGTCTATAAGATAATTACTCTTTAAAATTCTGCATTTTCACATAGAAATCATGTCTATAGGATATTTACCCTTTAAAATTCTGCATCTCACATAGAAATCATGTTCATAGGATCATTACTTTCAAACTCTGCATTTTCACGTAGATACCATGTCTATAGGATATTTACTCTTTAAAATTCTGCATCTCGCCTAGAAACCATGTTCATAGGGTTATCACATTCAAAGCCTGCATTTTTCACATAGATACCATGCCCATAGGTTTTCTGCACTTTGTAATAATACCATGGCAATAAATTGATAATGAAGCTCTGCATATTGTATAGATAATATGCCTATAAGACTTCCTGCACTTTGCATATACATTTGTCATTAGGCAAGCCTGCTTATAGGACTTAAAATAACTCATTACATATAGATGACCTGCCTATAGGATCTCTGCTCAAAATCAGTTACACCTAGAAAGCATGCCTATAGGAACTATCAACTTAATCGGAATCGCCACTCGTTCCTAAGTTTAAAATCAGTGGCAATTTGTTTAACACTCGTAGAGCTTATGACTTATGACTTTTGCAATCAGTTATTCCTCCATCCCTGGATTAATAGATATCATGCCTATAGGCCCTGTTTAACATACAAATAGTTAGATAATTAATCAACTGTCAGTTTTCGACAACTACATCTAAGCAGGACTAATTTGGACTCCCTATATGGGAAATATGTGGTAAATCAATTCTTCATGCGCTAATTTTCATTAATGACCTAAACAGTATGTGTAAGACATGCTAAACAATTTGTTTATTTAAGTGAGGAGGCCTACTTGAGCCTTTAATTGTTCTTATTTCCCCATTAACTGCTTTATGTGTTTTGTTTGTCGCCCTAGAATTTTATCCTTTTAAAACCCCTGAAAAGCCAAGCTCCCTCCCTTTTAGGATTAGTCGTCCTAAACACCTCCGGGACTGATAGGTGGGACGGGTAATAGCATGCAGTAGGTAACGATATTATTCCGCGCTTAAATACCTTAACGGGGTGGGAAGGGTAGACATGGAGATGATGATCACATGATAACGCTATGTGTACGATTGATTACCGGTGTTGTGTGGATGATCCATGTGTCTTACAAACCTAGGACCCCCTTTCCCTTATGTGACTTTGTTTAATATCAATAAAATTCTGTCTTTTCAACTACCCAAAACCCCTCTTTAGTTTTACTGCATT
>NW_017674365.1:0-816 GCF_001879085.1 Nicotiana attenuata
CTGGGGATGGATTACGCCAATGTGCACAGGCCTGGGTACTGCACATTTTATCAGTACCCATTTTTGATCGGCTATAGTCTTCCGATCTTCCCTCTAGCGGAGGAGCTTTGTCGCTTTTACAATGTGTGCCCGGCCCAGCTTACTTCTTACACCTTAAAGGTGTGCAGGATTCTGACCACGTACGCGGCTAAGGCTGAGTGTGGCATCTCAGTTCACCATCTCTTACAATTATTCAGCCCCGGTTACCTGAGGGGTACCATGTTGCAATTGAAAAGCCGTGGTATGAAGGGTTTGGTGGTTAAGGCTGATGACAAGGCCAACCGCCTCTTCTGGCGTAGGTACTTCTATATCAAGACGGAGCACCTGGTGTCTAAGCCTGAAGGATTCCCGGAAAGGTGGAACCCAGATCGTGAGTGCCTTTATTTGCAGGATTCATGAATAATCGTGACCTTGACCATTTGGCCATTATGATTTCATTCTTTTCTCTTTTTTTTTTTTGTAGTGAGGGCTTCCCCACCCCAGTTTATTGATGACATTAAATCATGGGTGGAAAGAATAATACCTTATGCGGAGGAATGTCGTACCTGGGCTGCATTTCTTCAACAGTACGGCCCGCCAGGTAATTCTTCGGCCTTGGTTTGGAAACTCCCTTAGATTCTGTTACCTAACTTACTCGTGTTGGCAGGTCGGAGCGCCCCCAAGAAGAAGAAGGCCGTTGTTGCTTCGCCTAGGGCGGAGACCGACTCTGACGGCGAAGATATACCCTGCGGCTCGTTCGGCGATGGCGCTCCTGAGGTTCCTCACCCAGGAGGCTGG
>NW_017674365.1:2381-91132 GCF_001879085.1 Nicotiana attenuata
TATATATATATATATATATATATATATATATAAAGATTGAGAATATAAAAAATAATGTGGCACTCTCTAATGTTAGGAATCCTACTTATCTATTCTTTCATTATTTTTTTTTTGGCCTTTTTCTCTTAGTTTTCCATAGAAAAATAAAGATACCCTATTTATCTCTTCCATAAATGATCTCATTAATTTCTTTCCTCATTATTTTGGTCACATAAACATATTGTAACGTATGAGTTACAAACCTACAATATGCTTTTAATTGAGAAACTCCACTATCACTCTACATATAGTTTTCTGTGTGAGAATGATTAGTGATAATTCGCCATTAGTTAATAGACGGAGGTGGAATTAGGTGGGTTCACGTGGTGGTCATAGGCAACAGAGAACGCGGAGAAGAGAGTAAGCTAGCGGCTTGATTTTGCTTTTCTCTTTTCTTTTTTTCTTTTTTCTTTTTTTTTTTTTTGTGCAAATATAAGTGTTGAGGGGCATTAATAAATCAAATTGTACATTTTTCTTCATTCTTTCTCTGAGTTGCTAAGCATTGCCCACCAAACCTGTTTGGCTCAAAAGTTAACAATATACTTTGTAAGCTAGAAAACAATCAAAAGTAAGAAAAGGGGTAAATCGTAATCAAATATAATAGACCTAGAGATGTAAAGATGATGTTATTGTTGTAGATCTAGTATTATAAAGTAATAATATGAACTCAAGAGAATATGTTCGTTTGAGACAGAGATAGAGAGAGAAAGTCAGAAAATGAGAGAGTTGTATTATTCAAGAATCGCTCTGATCCCCTTTTACAATGGAAAGGTCCCCTTCATATAATGGGAGGCCTTCTTCAAAATAATTATAAAAGTACAAAAAGTGGTCGACGTCCTCCTAGTGAGGACGCCGAGTTTTAACTGACGTCGCCTTCGTCCTTACGTCCAAGCCGTACCCATACTTTAGTAGACGTATACTTACTGGACGTACCCTTCGGCGTAGAGACATTAAGGGCCAAATTTGACCCCATACAGTTAGTCCCTCCGCTCGTTGGAGGCGTATCCAGTAGACGTCTTCAATGGGCGGAAATGCAGACCTCATATTTAGAAAATTTGACCTCACTATGGGGGCGGTGACGTAAATGAGGGGAAATATATGGCACCGCTGAGCTGCTGACGTGTGGACCCCTTTTCGAAATGACGTCATCGTCTGCATGCGTCATAATTATACTTACTCCCGAGGCGGTTCAGAGGGTGATGTGATGTTCTGGTTTCCCGCGCCTGTTTTGAATCATGCCCCTTCGATTTCTGTGCATCCTAACCCTACAAATAGAGGGAAGGTTCAATCCATTTCATCTTTCGAACCTTTGGAGAACCTTTTCTGGCTTCCTTTTTTACCTTCCTTTCTAGTAACCGCTATTTCGTGCGAGACTCTCCCACTTCTGCTGAAACCACACTTCCTATCGTCAGTGCTTCGTTTCTTACGTAGGATAACATGACAAAACATGGACAGAGTAGTAAAGAGGCCAAAGATAATGCCCCGTCTAGGGTTCCGTAGACCAGTGAGTACGGCGTTTCTCCTGTGGAGGATTTGGGCGTGGTTCAGTGTGCCCATAACACTTCCGGTAGTAGCTCGGGCATAGCCCTTTGGCTTCCTCGAGTTTCTTCTTCAGTATGTTCAGTATTGTTTTATTAGAAGACTCTGCTTGGCCGTTGGCGGCGGGGTGATATGGCGTGGAGAGTATTCGCTTGATACGCCATTTGTCGAAGAACTCTGTTGTCTTTTGGCCGATGAATTGCCGTCCGTTGTCGCAGCTGATTTCCTTGGGGATGCCGAAACGGCAGATGATATTCTTCCATATGAAGGCGATGACTTCTTGTTCGCGTATTTGGGCGTACGCTCCTGCTTCCACCCACTTGGAAAAATAGTCAGTTAAACTAATAGAAATCGTACCTTTCCTCGTCCCGCTGGTAGGGGACCGACTATGTCCATTCCCCATTTGATGAAGGGCCATGGGGAAGTGACCGAGTGAAGTGGTTCTCCTGGTTGGTGTATCTGGGGGCATACTTTTGGCATTGTTCGCATCGGCGAACATATTCCGCTGCGTCTTTCTTCATAGTGGGCCAATAATAGCCGGCTCGTATTATGCAGCGCACGAGGGCGCGGTTGCCTGTATGGGCACCGCAATGACCTTCGTGTACCTCTTCGAGCACTGGCCGCGTTTGTTGCGGCCCTAGACACTTGGCTAGGGGTCCGTCAAACGTCCTTTTGTAGAGCTCGTGGTTTATCAGGCAATACCGGGCGGCCTGTACGCGGAGCTTCTTGGCTTCTTTTTTGTCAAGTGGGAGTGTTCCATCCTGCAGATAGGATACAAATTGGTTGCGCCAGTCCCAAGTCAAATTTAAAGAGAGTACCTCAGTGTGATTAATGGCTGAATGGAGGAGGGCGACCACGCTTTCTTTGTTGAAGTTTTTAGTGGCTGCGGCCAATTTTGCTAGGCCGTCTGCTTCAACGTTCCGTGCTCTCGGAACTTGTTCGAAGCGGCACTCGTCGAACTCGGTCATTAACCTGTGGATTTCTGTCTGGTATTTTTGTAACCTCTACTCCTTGATTTGGTAAGTCCCGATGACCTGGTTCACCACGAGTTGAGAGTCGCAATGGAGAACGAGTTGTCGAGCTCAATACTTGATGGCCAGTTTAAAACCTGCAATAACAGCCTCGTACTCGGCTTTGTTGTTAGTCATCTCGGGGCATCGTATAGACTGGCGAATTGTTTCGCCCATGGGGACCTCGAGAACGAGTCCTAGTCCCGATCCCGAGGCGTTAGTGGCGCCATCAGTGTAAAGAGTCCATAGGTCGGCGTTGGAGGGGGCACGACATGCCTCTAATTCCGCCTCTGGTAGTATCTCTGCGCTGAAGTTGGCTATGAAGTCGGCAAGTACTTGCGACTTGATGGCATTTCTTGGATGATATGAGATATCGTGCTCACTGAGCTCTATGGCCCATCTGGCGAGTCTTCCTGATAACTCAGGCCTGTGTAGGATACTTCTTAAGGGGAAGGTCGTCACTACTTTTATGGGGTGGCATTGGAAATAGGGTCGGAGCTTCACTTCCCCATGGCCAATAATAGCCGGCTCGTATTATGTAGCGCACGAGGGCGCAGTTACCTGTATGGGCGCTGCAATGACCTTCGTGTACCTCTTCGAGCACTGGCCGCGTTTGTTGCGTCCCTAGACACTTGGCTAGGGGTCCGTCAAACGTCCTTTTGTAGAGCTCGTGGTTTATCACGCAATACCTGGCGGCCTGTACGCGGGGCTTCTTGGCTTCTTTTTTGTCGAGTGGGAGTGTTCCATCCTGCAGATAGGATACAAATTGGTTGCGCCAGTCCCAAGTCAAATTTAAAGAGAGTACCTCAGTGTGATCAATGGCTGAATGGAGGAGGGCGACCACGCTTTCTTTGTTGAAGTTTTTAGTGGCTGCGGCCAATTTTGCTAGGCTGTCTGCTTCAACGTTCCGTGCTCTCGGAACTTGTTCGAAGCGGCACTCGTCGAACTCGGTCGTTAACCTGTGGATTTCTTACTGGTATTTTTGTAACCTCTGCTCCTTGATTTGGTAAGTCCCGGTGACCTGGTTCACCACGAGTTGAGAGTCGCAATGGAGAACGAGTTGTCGAGCTCCATACTTGATGGCCAGTTTCAAACCTGCAATAACAGCCTCGTACTCGGTTTCGTTGTTAGTCATCTCGGGGCATCGTATGGACTGGCGAATTGTTTCGCCCATGGGGACCTCGAGAACGAGTCCTAGTCCCGATCCCGAGGCCTTAGCGGCGCCATCAGTGTAAAGAGTCCATAGGTCGGCGTTGGAGGGGGCACGACATGCCTCTAATTCCGCCTCTGGTAGTATCTCTGCGCTGAAGTCGGCTATGAAGTCGGCAAGTACTTGCGACTTGATGGCGTTTCTTGGATGATATGAGATATCGTGCTCACTGAGCTCTATGGCCCATCTGGCGAGTTTTCCTGATAACTCAGGCTTGTGTAGGATACTTCTTAAGGGGAAGGTCGTCACTACTTTTATGGGGTGGCATTGGAAATAGGGTCGGAGCTTCCGTGAAGCTACACCAATGCCAAAGCTAATTTTTCAAGGTGTGGATACCGTGTTTCGGCGTCCACTAAGGTTTTGCTAATATAGTAAACAGGAGATTGCGTACCTTCGTTTTCACGAACTAGGACTGCGCTGACAGCGACCTCGAATACGACGAAATATACCAGCAGGGGCTCGCCTGGATTTGCTTTGGCCAGCAGTGGCGGCGAAGATAGGTACGCTTTCAATTTTCTTAAGGCCTCAACGCATTCCTCATTCCACTGTAACCCATTGTCCTTTCTCAGCACATTGATAAACTTATGGCATCTGTCAGAGGATCGCGAGATGAACCTAGACAAGGTGGCTATTCGCCCCATCAGCTTTTGCACCTGCTTTTTGCTGTTCAGTATCTCGGGTATTGCGTCTATTGCCTTGATCTGATCTCGATTGTCTTCGATACCTTGTTGTGATACGAGAAACCCTAAGAATTTTCCTGAAGCCACGCCGAAGGCGCATTTCTCGGGGTTCAGTTTCATCCCGTACCTTCTCAATATCTCGAAGGCTTCTTTCAGATGGTCGATGTGGTCCTCTTTTCTTGTCGACTTTACCAGCATGTCGTCGATATACCGAGCTGCTCTTTGAACATTTTGGTGACCGGTCTCTGGTACGTAGCCCCTGCATTTTTTAGCCCGAAGGGCATTACCTTGTAGCAGTAAGTCCCTTGGTAGGTGATAAAAGTTGTCTTCTCTTGGTCCTCCTCGGCCATCATGATTTGATTGTAGCCGGAGTAGGCGTCTAGGAAGCTCAGTAGTTCGTGTCCTGCAGTGGCGTCGATCAGTTGGTCGATGTGGGGTAGTGGGAATAAATCCTTTGGCATGCTTTGTTCAGATCAGCGAAATCCACACACATTCTCCACTTCCCGTTTTTCTTTTTGACCATGACGACATTGGCGACCCACTGGGGGTACTTTGATTCTCTGATGGAGCCGTTGGCCAGTAACTTATCTACTTCCTCACTGACCGCTTCATTAATAGCGGCGTTGAATTTTCTCCTCATCTGTCGCACGGGCGGATGTAGTGGATCGACGTTCAGCCTGTGGGTGGCGATGTCTCGCGGGATTCCCGGCATATCTGAATGGGAAAAGGCGAACAAATCTGCATGGTTAGTTAAGAATTCACGACACTTACTTGGATTGGCGAGACCGTGCCTGATATAGGCTTTCTTCGTAAGATTGGTTTCGTCCAATTGGAATGGGTCGAGATCTTCGACCGTCGCTTTACAGGCCTCCACGATGTCAGGGTCTTTGATGGCGTCCGTTGTCGGGTTGA
This sequence comes from Nicotiana attenuata, assembly GCF_001879085.1. Taxonomy (NCBI): domain Eukaryota; kingdom Viridiplantae; phylum Streptophyta; class Magnoliopsida; order Solanales; family Solanaceae; genus Nicotiana; species Nicotiana attenuata. The sequence goes on from NW_017674365.1 coordinate 7,772, forward strand.
CCTCAGTCCCCGACATGGCTAATTGCTATGCCTCCGCGCTCGCCCCCTTTAGCTGTTGGGTGTGGGCGCAGTCTTGGGCTATTTTGTAGCATTCTTGTGCGGTGCGTGGCTCGCCTCGAATACTAAATACTCCCCATGGGGTAGGGAATTTGATCACTTGGTAAAGGGTTGAAGGGACCGCTCGCATGGCATGTATCCACGGGCGTCCTATGATGACGTTGTACGCCGTTTCTTGGTTCATCACGTGGAAAGTTGTTTCCAGCGTGACTCCTCCCGCTAAGACGGGCAGTGCTATTTCTCCGGACATCCGTTCCACTGCATTGTTAAAACCGGTTAGTGTTATGCAGCGCGGTATTACCCTATCCTCGAGTCCCATTTGTACGAGGACCCTTGGGTGGATAATACAGGCGCCACTTTCGTCATCGATCATGACTCTTTTAACATCCGTATCAGCGATACGTAAAGTGATAACTAAAGCATCACAATGAGGGAAAGACAAACCGTCGGCATCAGACTTATCGAAGGTAATACTATCTTCGAAGTCGTCATACCATTCATGGGCGATGGTCTGCTTTAGTCTGTGTGTGGTGGCGAACTTGACGTGATTGATCACTGACTCGTCGCCGCCTCTGACGATCATGTTTATCGTGCGAGCTAGGGGAGGTGGCTTCGGCAGCCCGTGGGGTTGTTCTCGTCCGCGTGCAAAGTTGATTTTCCTTTTGTCACTGAGTAACTCCCTCAGGTATCCCTGGTTCAGCATCCTGACCACCTCTTGCCGTAGGCCTATGAAGTCTTCGGTTTTGTGTCCCCGTTCCTGATGGAACTCACATAGGACGTTTGATTTCCTTGTGGCAGAGTCTGATTTCATCTTCCGCGGCCACTGCACCTTGGTGCCCAGCTTCTCCAGTGCGTACACTATTTTTGAAGGAGATACGCAAAAGTTATGGGCGGTTAATAAAGGGGGCGTACCTCGTTCGTTTTGGAGTGGGGCGACGTGTCGCTGTAGCGCGTCTGTATGCCTTGGTAGCGGATGGGAGGATCTGGTGTATGGCTGATGTCGATCTCTATTGGAGCGAGGGAGTTGTTCTCGTCGTCCTTCGTTCCGTCGATCTCTCCTTGTTTCTGAGTGTATCGCTGTTAGCCGTTGGGTCGGCCTATTAAGATCATCCTCGTCCGCTCGTACCTCGGCGCAATAGGCTTTGTGGATTTCCTCCCATGTGGTAGGGGGATATTTCATGAGGCGGCTCAACAGCTTCTTGGTTTCCCTCGAACCATCCCTGCTTAGCCCGTTCTGGAAAGCGGCGACTGCCATACCTTCCGATACGTTTGGTAGACTCATCCTTACCCTATTAAACCTTGCTAGGAAGTCCCTGAGTCCCTCTCCTGTGGTTTGCCTGACGGCGAAGATGTCGTTGACCTGGCCTCCGCTTTCTTCGTGCCTGCATGGGCTGCGACGAACTTATCCGCCATTTCCTCGAACGTTGATATTGCCTTAGCCGGTAGCTGAGAGTACCATGTTAAGGCCCCTCCTGTCAACGTCTCGCCAAACTTCTTTAGCAGTACCGACGGTACCTGTTCTTTTGATAGGTCGTTGCCCTTCACAGCAGTGACGTAGTAGATCAGATGATCCTCGGGATCTGTGGTTCCGTCATATACCCTCAAGTAGGGTGGCATCTTGAAGGTTTTTGGGGTGGAGTGAGGGGCAGCTTCTTCAGTGTATGGTTGTTCAACGAACCTTCCCACGTCGCGTTTTGGTAGCAACTTGGGAGCACCGGGGATCTTGTCGACCCTCTCCTGATGTTCCTTCATCTGATCACGGAGCACCTTGTTTTCATTTTCCATTTCTTCTATCTTCTTTAGGATGGTTGTTAGCGTGTTATCGTTGGTCTGTGTCTCGACGAGTTCGTTATTTGCTAGTGCAACTTCCGGTTCACCCACGGCAGCAGCGGTATCTACCGTTGGTGTACACCTGCTGTTACTTTGTGGTGACCTCTCAACCAAGCCACTTAGAGTGCTTGTTAGCCATCTTTCCAGTAGCTTCTTGACCGCTGAGGGTGCTTCCGTAGCCGCAGATGTGGAAGCTCCTTTTTCGTGCAAGATCGTCAGATCTTCGGATGGGGAAGGTGAGATCTCTGCACCCGGTGTGATGCTAGGGGTTCCATTCAGGATGCCATCGTCACTGGCCTCGTTGAGAGGGCCAAGGAGATTGGTAGTGACACCCAATATAGCTTTCGATCTTGTGTTATTTTCGGCCATCTTCTGTTTTTGTGTGGTATAGAGAGTGGTAGTTGGTTGATCTCTAGGTGGATACTATGGTTTTGATTCTCGAAATCCCCACAGACGGCGCCAAATTGTTTGGCTCAAAAGTTAACAATATACTTTGTAAGCTAGAAAACAATCAAAAGTAAGGGAAGGGTAAATCGTAATCAAATATAGTAGACCTAGAGATGTAAAGATGATGTTATTGTTGTAGATCTAGTATTATACAATGATAATATGAACTCAAGAGAATATGTTCGTTTGAGACAGAGATAGAGAGAGTCAGAAAATGAGAGAGTTGTATTATTCCAGAGTCCTCTCTTTACAATGTGAAGGTCTCCCTTATATAGTAAGAGACCTTCCTCGAAATAATCAAAAAGTTACAAAAATAGGTAACATTTTCCTAGTGAAGACACTGAGTCCTAAACGATGTCGCTTTTGTCCCCACGTCCGAGTCGTACCCTTACGTTAGTTGGCGTATACTCACTGGGCGTACCCACTGGCGTAGAGACGCCGACAGTCAAATTTGACCCTATACAATGTCAAAACTTGTTCCACTGTTCACATAAGAGATGCAACACTAGCATAAGCCACATCTGCTATATTCCAAAGATGCTATAAATAACCTCATCAGCAAAGTTGCAAATTATGAGGCAGAAACATAGAGAATATGAGGTAAATTGAAGGGTTTTCGTACCTTTTATAGACAAAACTTCTATTTGATGTCTCAGGCAATCGATATTACTATACATGATGTTAGTATTTTCTCTTGTATCTCTAATTGTTTGAATTTGGTTAAAGATTAGGAAAAAATAATCTCTAGCAACATCCGGTGCCCATATTTCTAGGTTATAAATAGACATCTATGAGTATAATTTTGCAAAATACATAAATTACCCTTGAATTATTAACTAAATTCCTGTTGCACATTTTTTGGTGCATTGGATACTTTATTCGTTTTGCCTAACCCATTTTTGGCCAACCCATATCCGACCTGATCATCTGTGTGCCACCTCTATTTCTCCGTTACTAGATACTTTTTGCCATTATATGGATGTGATTACGAAGCTTGACCAAAGTACCACTGGTTAGGGGGGCAGGGGTTTTGTTCGAATAGATGAACTCCGTTCTCTTTTACTGATTTTGGTATTACACTATCACGGAGGAAAAAAATATTTGGTATTACACTATCGCGGAGGAAAAAAAATAATCCCATTGAGGCTCTACTTAGCACATAGGTTGAGGTTGTGAATCATTTGATTAATTTGGAAATATTTTGGATGGAGAAAGACTATAGGGCAAAGAGAAGCTCTCATGTCTTAATTCGACTTGAAAATGTTATTTTGGAAAAAAGGAGGAAAACCTGTCCTGGTCAAAAACTAATATGCTCGCATGATAGTCCAACAAAAAAGCGAAGTAGTGGTATCTTTCTTTCCCTATTACGAACAAAATCGTAATGAAATTAACATTACTTGATATGTTTTTACTGTTACTTGAGATATACCGTTACTGAAACATTTTACTGTTACTCGAAAAAGTTTGATATATTACATGATTTGATAAGAACTGAAATACATATACCGTTTGAAAAGTATTTCATACGAGTATTTTACTGTATATAAAGAAAGCCACATCGATTATATGGTTTGATCTTGGAAACCTACAAACGTTATGTATTGGATATGACATAATGGTTATAGAGTTCATACCGATGATTCTGATGATGTGACCAAGATGATTCCCCTCAATTACGAATATAAATTTTTAATTGAATAACATTCATTATTCATAATGAGACTAGTTATTGTCTACCATCTCATAGAAAGGCCATCTTTTTTTATATTTTCTAAAAGTTATATACTGGTATGTTTGCTGTCTTGTCTCATTTTAAAAAAATTATGATAGCGACTCACTCCCAGCTAATGTTTTCTCAACAAAGACGGCAGTTGATAATGAAAGAAATACTTATGAAAAATTGCCATATACTTAATGGAAGAAATACCTCAGAAAAGTTGACATATACTTGAGTTACATTTCATTTTATATTTATTTTAAATTCAGAAAGTGAATTGGAGGCTCGTGTCGAAAGAAAAACGACACGTTTACAAATATAAAGCGTAACGATGAACTAACATTAAAATCCAATGACAATCTCAAATCGATAATCCATTACCCTTTATATTCTTTTCTCATTACTTGTTATTATCTTGATTCTTGATATAACTTATTGGATCCCCTTTAAGGATTTTTCAAAAAGTTCAAGTCTACCGTAATATTAGATTTATACTTGTGCAAGGAGCTAAAACTTAAATCAGCCCCTTTTATAAGGATGATTTACAAAAAATTCAAGAGTTATCTTACTTTGAGTCTAATAAAATGATAAGAAGGCGAACTAACCTTTCAATGGCAAATAAGAAAAACAAGAGATATGAAAAGTAGCAATCAGCTACAAAAGCACTACAACAAATACTTAAAGAAAAAAAATCACGAAAAGCCAATGTGAATAACAATCAATTATTCACATTGGTTTTTCTTGATTTCTTTTCCTCAAGTATTTGTCACTAACAAACCTAATGGGTTAGAGAGAGAGAATTCTCCAACTTCTCTCTAGGAAGTCACCCAAGCTCATCTTTCTCCCCAAAACCCTAATACCTCCCAGCCAAAAAATTCTGGTTATGATCCATAGCACAACCTTTGAATTCCGCAACCATGAGCCTCATAATATCATGACTCGGCCTACTCATATGGAGCTACCAGCTCGTGAACCAAGCAGCGTTAACACCAACATTCCAAGGTCAGGGCCATGATATGCATTTCAAGGAAACTATGGACTCTTGTGTGGACAAACCTTCCTTCCTATATATTCTAAGTAACAACCTGTTAACAAATAATAACACAAACCACATTTTTGTTCAAAATGACATAGAAGAAGACCACTTCACTACAGATGAAACTGAAAATATTTTTAAAGAAGAATCAAATGTTTTCATACTCATTACATCCTCTGATAAAGAACGTATTTATAAACATTGGGCAAATGCCCTTATAGTTAAAGTCTTTGGGAAGAGGGTGGGTTATCAATTCCTACAAAAAAAAAAAAAGTTGCAAGCAATATGGAAATCATCAGAAGCCTTATCCCTCGTCGACCTGGGTAGAGAACTACAACAAAACACTCCATGAGGGGCCTTGGTTCATAGGAAATCAGTTTCTTACCGTTAGAAAATGGGAGCCTAGATTTGTGGCTTCTACAGCTTCTCTAACCTAGCTGGCCATGTGTCACGACCCGAAATTCAAACTAGTTGTGATGGAGCTAGGTACGCCAATTAGCAACAATCCAATTCAAATGAGATTTACTAATGGAATGATGATAATACAACTAGACTTTTATACAAAGAATTCCCAAGGAATGGTAGTACAAATCATGAGCTTCTAATATTTAGAATATACAAAGCTGGTATAAAATAAATACATAATCTGTTTGAAATATACATGAACACATTAATAGTTCTAAAGCTACCAAGAACAAGAGACAGCTATGACAGGAACGCAAGTACATCTTCAATTCCATCTCCTACCATACACAGCAACATCATCATCCAAAATATGCACACAAGGTGCAAAAGTGTAGTATGAGTACAACCACCCCATGTACTCAATAAGTAACAAACCTAACCTTAGCTTGAAAGCAATGACGAGTTTGGACAACGGTCGGAGTCCAACACCAATAGCCAACAACAACTCATAACAACATAATAAGAGTAGTACAAGAAATAACTCAAGGATATGATGCTCAGCTCGTTCACAGTTACGGAAAATAGGCATGCTTTTCAAATAAAACAGTAAAATCCAAATTTTCACACCGAAATCACCAAAATATGAGTATATCAGAAAAATGTGACTTTTCCCTAAAACTTTCAACAAAATATAAGATATTTGAATCTTAGATAGCATGAGGAAAGTATATCTCTATACCTGCATGTCAATATGTATGTGAAGTCCTGAATGTCACAAAACCGCATAGCACGAGGAAATGCATCTCTATGCCTGTATGTCAAGTATACATGTCAAATGCAATGCATCAAAGTGATGAACTCATGTACTCCTACTCTCAGAGTACTCGATCTCACTGTCACGCGCTCCCTCTCATCACGCTCAATAACTTAGCACACTCGTCACTTAGCACTGTACGGTACATGTTGCGGTGTACAGCCCGATCCCATCATGAATCAATAAAACCTATGGTCACTGCTGGTATTCAGATCTCGGAGTGGCAGATCCTTTCCAAGTGCTAATATAAGCCATCATGACCTGTTGCGGCGTGCAGCCCGATCCCACCAATAATATATATAAAGCCAATGTGGCCTGCTACAGCATGCAACCCCATACCATCAATAATAATAATATATAAAGCCAATATGGAATGTTGCTACATGCAACCCTATCCCATCTATCTCACTCACAATTCAGCCCTCAGGTCCCAGCTAAGTCATCAATCTCTCTTGTCCCTCGGGCTCACAAACTCATGCCAATCAGCCCCAAAAATGATAACATGATGTGACAACAAATGATAACAGAGACTCAGAAATGATATGCAAATGAATGAATATGATTGAGTATGTAATTGCAATTTAAGCAAATAACTAAACAGTAGAAATGATCTCAGTGGGTCCCAACAGAATATGCATATAGTCTAAACATGCTTTCTAACATAGATCACAGCTCAATTACTCTAACACGTAGAATTTCATGGATAAATACAAGATTAGGGAACCACATAATACCACAGAATTAAACAAATCATAATTCACACGGTGCACTCCCACATGCCCGTCACCTATCATGTGTTCCACCTAAACACCAAGCACATAACATGTATATTCAGGGGTTCATACCCTTGGCACCAAGTTTAGAAGTGTTACTCACCTCGAACAAGCCGAATCCAATGCCGAGCAAGCCAAACAATACTATAAAAATGCCATTCCGCGCGTACCAACCTCTGAACGGCTCGAAACTAGCCAAAAGCAACTCAAGAACATCAAACAATGACAAAAGAAACAAACCCAATCGATAAAGGTCGAATCTTTAATCAAAAACCCAAAGTCAACCAGAAAGGCTAACCCAGGCCTGCACCTCAAAACTCGACAGAACTCACAAAATCGGGCAACCCATTCAATTATGAGTCCAACCATACTAGTTTCACTCAAATTCGACTCCGAATCGATGTTCAAAACCCAAAAATTCTCTTTAGGAAATTTTAGACAAAAATCCCCAAGTTTCTCTTTTGAAATCATCAACCAAATACCAAAAACAAGGATAGATTCATAAAATATAATCAAACGGAGTAGAGAACACTCACCCCAATCCATACGGTGAAAATCACTTCAAAAATCGTCTCAATCCGAGCTCCATAGCTCCAACTATGTTAAAATGGTCGAACCCGCAAAAATAGAGTACTTATAATCACTGGATGAATTAATGAATAGTGATTGGGAAAAAACCACCGCGAAGAAGAAAAATGCACTGCCCAGAAAATACTCTATGCGATCATGGAAAAAGCTACTCGAACGCGAAGCACAAAATGCTCAACCTCGAAATGTCTCTATGCGAATGCGGTCCCAGGCTCGCGAACGCGATGAAGAAGTCATGAAGACCTGCCCAGCTCAGCTCTACACTACGCGAACGCGTACACACTTGCGCGAACGCGATGCTCAATCTCCAACAAACTATGAAAACGCAGACGAATATTTGCGAACGTGAAGGAGAAATACTCAGCTCCAGATATTCCCATACGTGATCGCATCCCTATCTTCTCGATCGCGAAGGACAATTGAGGCATCAGGAACCAGCAATGTAAATATGAAGAAAAATTGTCCAAAATCAATCCGAATCACGCGCGAGCCCCCCAGGACCCCTTCTGAACGTTCCAACTGTTCCAATAACATAACACGGACGTACTCGAGGCCTCACATCACACATAACAACATCAAAATCATGAATCGCGCCTAAAATCGAACTTAATGAACTTTGGATCTCTCAACTTCCAAAACACGTGCTGAACCTTATCAAATCAACTCGGAATGAACTTAAATTTTGCACACAAGTCCCAAATGACAATATGAAGCTATTCAAATTCCTATAACCACAATTTGAACCCGATATCATCATAGTCAACTCCCGGTGAAACTTATGAAGATTTCAAACCTTAAAATTTCCGACTTTTGCCAATTAGTGTGGAAACCTTCTAAAAATATCCAATTGCAAATCCGGGCATACGCCCAAGTCCAAAATCACCATTTGGACCTAACGAAACCATCAAAACTCCGATCTGAGGTCAATACTCAAAAGTCAAACTTGGTGAACTCTTCTAACTTAAAGCTTCAAACCTGAAATTCATTCTTCTAACTAACTCTGAAACACTTGCAAACCAAAATCGATGATACACACAAGTGATAATACATCATACGAAGCTAATCAAGACTGCAAATTACTGAACGGAATGCAAATGCTTAAAACGACCGGTCGGGTAATTACATTCTCCCCCACTTAAGCAAACGTTCATTCTCGAATGTACCCAGAGTCGTTCTAAAGCCATCAAATCGCCGTGTAACCTTAGCATGCACATACCCGGGGATGATCCCACGTGACCCTATTCCATATTGGCCCCACAACACAACATAATTGAAGATCATTACTTCAACCTTAGTCCCTAAACCTCAGAATCCAATTCCCAACATCCGAAATTTCCTACAGGACCCGAATCTCACATCTACACACTATATAAGTCATATCAAGCTATATTGAGCCATAACCATAACCCAATATCAAATCACAGGGTATACCACATAACTCGCATACTCGTAGTAATAATTTATAATCACCGTAGCTGCTTAAATACAAAACCGATACAGTGATAAACCTCATATCAAATATAACCTCGTTCAAAACCTTTGTACAATACCGATGGTGAAAGAATCACGCAGAAACTCATAACAACTCATCAGATCAACAAGTCATGGGGCTCTCCCTCCTTTGACAAGAACTTTAGGCAATATCTAAGCCAATTAGTGACATTATCTTTCCAAATATACCACAATCAAATCCGATAACACCCATTCTAGGTCCAACGACCTCATCTCGTCAAATACAGCCACTCTACCGACAACCTACACCAATATAACCTGAAGCCAAAAACCGTGCAATCCGTGCACCAATACGCAACAATTCAAGTACACCCAAAAATAGAAAAATGACTTAAATGAGAGAACCATACCGCAAGCTCGATAAGCACCACCACAATCGCAATGCTATGAAACCCTTCATACATAGTAGAATCGAGACACACAAATCTAATACGAAGGATCATATACTAACATAGCCGCTCTGCAATGTGTAACCTATCTAAACATAGGTCCAGATGGAATACCTCAAGCCACCATGCTCAAAATCAACAACTATTTGCAATTCGACATCAAATACAAGAAGTGCATGCCCAGAACCATTAGGAAGCAAATAACACAATATACCACAGCCTGGAGAGAACATAACCAAGGCACAATCAACCATTCAACACCTCAATAACCATCTCGCTCAAATTCTGCTATAAGGCCCGAACAGAACCACATCATGTGTGTATATAATCAACAAATTATAACCCCTCGTAGAATAGATGAGTAAAACATAGAACATATCAGAATAAGAACAAGCTCAACTCTAACCAAATGACACTCCTTTCAGTAATAGCGGTGTCGATTCAACAAATCTGACCTGATGTAGAATACACCTCCTCCTCGGGTCTATCAATGGGCCCCCAATTCAACTCTGGTCATCCACAAATGGATAAATGGCCCTCCAAAGGTCCACAATGACCTGACCATAGCACATACTACCATCTAGCTAACTTTGGCCATATCTTCACAGTCCTCAACCCCGAAACAATCTACTTCTAAGGTCTCACATTCTCCAAATCCATAGAACACATGAATCACTATAGCCAATCCAAAATTCGCCACTCCAATGACTAACACATCTATCATACGTAATCATCCTCCCGATAAATACTTCTATAGTTCTTCCATGCCATATAACATAATTTGAACATCAGTAGTCGATCAACCAGGTGAGTACTGCAATACAAATGAAGCATCCATTAGTCAAAACACACTGCGCCTTCTGAAATGTGCACGCTTCTCAAGCGATACCAGGTAGTAATAGCATTTATCTAGTCATTTGAAATCAGTCATGATGTCTACGAATTCATGACTTTCCCTTCAAAATTAACTGTGACCTTGCACATGCAAATCTCAATCTCATACGACGCGCCCTGTCTATCATGCCATCATATGAAAAGCATGAAAATGTCATAATCAACTCTGAGTCACAAGCAGATTACATACTCAATTAGATGGAAACCATCTATCTGATCCTGTTTAGGAGAAAATCACAATGCGTAACAAACTCCCATGCCTGTAGAAAATATCCATCCCAAGCGTTGGTAGAGATCATCGAGAACTCTATGAAGCCCATTTGCAAATAACCAGGCCATCAAAACTGAATCCCTCAAACTCAACCAAGTCACGCATGTCGCCAAACCCAAGAGTATTGCCACAAAAAAATGTAGAGACTCACCACATCATAAGTACCCAAAGAACCGATCATATCCATTACTGTGTTGATCCAACCTACTACCAAGCTGTCTTATTTCTCCGAGTTCCTTCTGAATTACCTTCAATTTGATATTTCTCCTTGCCAGAATACCACGATGTTTACCCAAAGTTCGCCACAAGAGATCCTCTCATAAAACCACACCGCCCTAAGGCCCATAAGCCGATGTATTCTCTCTTAAGCATCCCAAAAGTACGACAATCGAGACACCCACTCTGAAGAGACCTTCTGTGAATCTAGCATTGTTCCATTTACCTCTATGATACTGAAATCTAGAATCCATAGTGATACCGAAATACCGCAAGTACCGACACCATCCAATGCAAATCTCGTATCTTAGCCATATACAAATCCAGAAAAATTCTCAATTGCTACATATAAATCTTGAATCCATTAGAACCTTCTCGAGAGTCATCCACTCTGCTCAAATCTCAATTGCACCGCCCAAACGGGCTGAACGACCTGTGCTCCATTAGCATGACAACACCTAATTAGTAACCTGCCTTAACGTGATCGAGTAAATTCCTACTCTGTGTGCACTACATCCTTCATGAACAACAACTCAATCATTCCATGATTCCCATATACCCATAAAGTGTAATACGCCATGCATCTAGCAATTTCCTTTCTTAAGTCATCCTCAAAACCAACATCTGCAAGTGATAACCGATCCACAAGTATGCCTTTGACCGAAACCAATACAACACATAACCATGCCATCAAATCGTTGATACTAGAATCCCCTACTTGGCTCAAAGCCGTAGATCAAAACACTCGATAACTCACAAGGCCCATACTCTATTACTGTCATAATCCAACAGCGAGATTCAACTAAATTCTTTACAAGGTCATGTAAAACAACACATAAAATACCTCAAACCATCTACTAAGCTCGCATTCATCCTCGTGATAGTCAAGGCGACTTTCTCAACCACTCCAAACTCGAATTGCAACACATATAACCCACTGGTAGAAAAGAAAGCCTCCGCACAACATCATAAGGATCACACCTCCGTAGACCACCCCTCAGGAGATAACCCAGCTGTTAAGCCTCAAATTGGCATCTTTCTATACCCTTTCTAAACCACAATTGCTGCACGATTACTTAATCTTCTTGAGTTTGAACTCATCAACAGACATGAGAATCTAATTCGTTCCACATAAACAACACTAAAGATCCTTCAACACACTCATAACTCAAGACAATATGTCACATGAAGAATAAAATCAAGCACCAAATAGTCCTTTTTACATCTCAAGCAAACTCTTCTCGTCACATTCAAACCATCTGAACACATCCCGCAGTCACATCACATAACCATCCAACCACTCATCTAGCCATAAATTCCACTCATAGGGACACTATTGGACATATAAGTCCAAAAGCACGTGCTCACACAACCGAAATCACTGTGCTTAAGCTATAGTCAAAACCCGACCTCAAGTCCTCCAGACTGGCCCATCATCAGCACACAGAAAACACATCTCGCACCTCATCCATGGAATCACAAGCCGTCGATGCACAACTGATAACGAGCGCTCACATACGCATATGAGTGAGTGGAAGGACTTCAAAGAGATACGCTTCAAGCTGAATCAATGTCGCCTAATAAGGAAAGAAAGATGAGAAGTTTATCCTAGATGCCATGTAGCCTCTCGAAGATAGGTATGGACGTCATCATACCGATCTGCAAGACTCTACTAGACACTTGCTCATGACTCGTAGAACCTATGAACCTAGAGCTCTAATACAGCCTTATCACGACCCAAAATCCAACTAGTCGTGATGGCACCTAACTCAACCAGCTAGGTAAGAAAATTAGCAACAAGGCAATTCAAATGAGATTTACTAAGAGAATGATGATAATACAACTGGACTTTTTTACAAATAATTCCCAAGGAGTGGTAGTACAAATCATGAGCTTCTATGATTTAGAATTTATAAAGTTGGTATGAAATAAATACATCATAAGTTTGAAATATACATGAACTTATTAATAATTCAAAAGCTACCAAGAACAAGAGGCAGTTATGACCGGAGCACAAGTACATCTTCAATTCTAGATCCCGCCATACACAGTAACATCGACATCATAAATTTGCACGCAAGGTGTAGAAGTGTAGTATGAGTACAACAACTCAAAACAACATAATAAAAGTAGTACAAGAAATAACTCAAGGATGTGATGCGGACCTCGTTCAAAGTTACGGAAAATAGGCATGCTTTTCAAGCAAAACAGTGAAACCCAAATTTTTACACCGAAATCACCAAAATATGAGTATATCAGAAAACTGTGACTTTTCCCCAAAAACATTCAACAACATATAAGATATTTCAATCTCATATAGCATGAGAAAAGTACATCTCTATGCCTACATGTCAATGTGCATGTGAAGTCCTGAATGTCACAAAACCGTGTAGCATGAGGAAATGCATCTCTATGTCTGTATGTCAAGTATACATGTCAAATGCAATTCCTCACAGTGGTGAAGTCATGTACTCCCACTCTCAGAGTACTCAATCTCACTGTCTCGCGCTCCCACTCATCACGCTTAATCACTCAGCACACTCTGCTAATCAGTACTTTACGGTACTTGCTGCGGCGCACAGCCCGATCCCATCATGAATCAATAAACCTGCGCTCACTGCTGGTATGTCAGACTCCGAAGGGGAGGATCCTTCCCAAGCGCTAATATAATCCATCATGCCCCGTTGCGTCGTGCAGCCCGATCCCATTAATAATATATATAAAGCCGACTTTCTGCGGCATGCAGCTCGATCCCATTAATAATAATAATATATATAAAGCCAATATGGCCTACTGCGGCGTGCAGCTCGATCTCATCAATCTCACTCACAATCCAGCCCTCGGGCCCTAACTCAGTCATCATTCTCTCCAGTTTCCCGGGCTCACAAATCTCATGCCAATCAGCCCAAATAATGATAACATGATATGACAACAAATGATAACAGAGACTGAGACATGATATACGAATGAATAAATATGACTTAGTATGGAATTGCAATTTAAGCAAATAACACAACAGCAGAAATGACCTCCCAACAGAATAAGCATATAGCCTAAACATGGTTTCTAACATGGATCACAGCTCAATTACTCTAGCACGTAGAATTTCATGGATAGAAACAAGATTAGGTAACTACACAGTACCACAGAATCAACCGAATCATAATTCACACGGTGCACGCCCATACGCTCGTCACCTAGAATGTGCATCACCTTAATACTAAGCACATAATATGTATATTCAGGGGTTTATACCCTCAGCTTCAGGTTTAGAAGTGTTACTTATCTTGAACAAGCCGAATCTAATACCGAGCAAGCCAAACAATACTCTAGAAATTCCATCCCGTGCGTACAACCTCCCAATGGCTCGAAACTAGCCAAATGCAACTCAAGAACATCAAATAATGACAAAGGAAACAACTCAATCGATAAAGGTCGAATCTTTATTCAAAAGCCCAAAATCAACCAAAAAGTCAAACCCAGACCCGCTCCTCGAAACCTGACAAAACACACAAAATCTGACAACCCATTTAATTATGAGTCCAACCATACTAGTTTCACTCAAATCCGACTCCGAGTCGATGTTCAAAACCCAAAAATTCACTTTATGAATTTTAGACAACACCCCCCCAATTTTCACTTTAGAAACCATCAACCAAATACCAAAAACGAGGATATATTCATGAAATATAATCAAAATCGAGTAGAGAACACTTACTCCAATCCATATGGTGAAAATCAATTCAAAAATTGTCTCTATCCGAGCTCTATAGCTCCAAATATGTTAAAATTGCCGAAACCCATGAAAATAATGTACTTATAATCACTAGATGAATTAATGAATCACGATTGCGGAAATACCATCGCAATCGCGATGAAGAAAAATGCACTGCCCCTGAAATACTCTACACGATCGCGAAACAAGTTTCGCGATCACAAAGTACAAAATGCTCAGCCTTGCAAAAGTTTCTACGCGAATGTGTCCCCAAGCTCGCGAACGCGATGAAGAAGTCATGAAGACCTTCCCAGCTTAACTCTAAACTGCGCGAACGCGTACACACTTGCACGAACGCGATGCTCAATCTCTAGCAACCTTGGCGAATGCGGTTGAATAATCGTGAATGCAAAGAGGAAATAATCAGCAGATATTCCCCTACACGATCACATCCCTATCTTCGCGATTGCGAAGTACAATTGAGTCATCAAAAACCAGCAGAAACCAGCAATGTAAATATGAAGAAAAATGGTCTGAAATCAATCCGAATCATGCCCGAGCCCCCCGTGACCCCGTCTGAACATTCCAATAAATCCTATAACATAACACGGACCTACTCGAATATTCAAATCACGCATAACAACATCGAAACCATGAATCGCACCTCAAATCGAACTTAATGAACTTTAGATCTCTCAACTTCCAAAACTTGTGTCGAACCTTATCAAATAAACTCGGAATGAACTCACATTTTGCGCACAAGTCCCAAATGAAAATATGAAGCAATTCAAATTTCCAGAAGCACAATCCGAACCCGATATCATCATAGTCAACTCTCGGTCAAACTTATGAACATTCCAATCCTTCAAATTTCCAACTTTCGCCAATTAGTGCCGAAACCTTCTGAAAATATCCAATTCCAAATCCGGGCATACACCCAAGTCCAAAATCACTATCCGGATCTAACGAAACATCAAAACTCTGATCCGAGGTCAAATACTCAAAAGCCAAACTTGGTCAACTCTTCCAACTTAAAGCCTTAAATATGAAATTTATTCTTCTGAACTAATTCTGAAACACCAGAAAATCAAAACTGATGATACACACATGTGAAAATACATCATACAAAGCTAATCAGGACATCAAATAGCTGAATGAAATGCAAATCCTCAAACGACCGGCCGGGTCATTACAGTCGCCCTCACTTACATGCCCAAAGTCGTTCTAAAGCCATCAAATCGCCGTGTAACCTTACAAAGCACATACCAGGGGCCGATCCCATATCACCCTATTCCATATAGGCCCGACAACACAATATAACTAAAGATCATTACTTCAACCTTAGTCCGTAAGCCTCAAAATCAAATTCCCAACATCCGTACCGAGTCTCGCGTCTACACACTATATATGTCTAAACAAGCTATATCAAGCCATAACCATAACCCAAGATGAAATCACATGTTATACCACATAACTCGCATACTCGTAGCAATAATTTTTAATCACCGTAGCTACTTAAAAACAAACCTGATACCGGTGGTAAATATCAAATAAAATAAAACCTCATTCAAAACCTTCGTACACTACCGATGATGAAAGAAACATGCAGAAACTCATAACCATTCATCAGATCAACATGCAATGGGGCTTTCCCTCCTTCAACAAGAACTATAGCTAATATTCAACAATTCAAATGCACCCAAAAATAGAAAAATGACACAAATGAGTGAATTGTCTGGCAAGCTCAACAAGCACCACCACAACCGCAATACTACGAACCCATCATACATATTAGAACCGAGATACATGAATCTAACACGAAGGATCATTTCCCAACATAGCCCCGCTGCATTGCGTAGCCCGTCCAAACACCGATCTAGATGGAATACCTCAAGCCACCATGCTAAAAAAGAACAACAACTCGCAATTCCACATCAAATACACGAAGTGCAAGACCATAACCATAGAGAGGCAAATAACACAATATACCATAGCCCGGAGAGAACATAACCAAGGCGTAATCAACCAATCAACACCTCTAAAACCATCTCGCTCAAATTCCACAACAAGGCCCAAATAGTACCACATCATGTGTGCATATAACCAACAAATCACAACCCCTCGTACCATAGAAGATTAACACATAGAACATATCATAACACGAATAAAATCAACTCTAACCGAATAACACACATTTCAGCGTCAATGGTGATGAGTCAACAAATCCGACACAATGTAGAATGGTCCCGCAAATCAACTCTGATCATCCCCAAATAGATAAATGTCCCTCCAAAACTCCACAATGACCTAACCATAGCACGCACTACCATCTAGCTAACTTTGATCACATCTTCACAGTTCGCAACCCCGAAATAATTTACTTCTGAGGTCTCCAATTCTCCAAGTCCATAGAGCACATGATTCACCATAGACGATCCCAACTCCGCCACTCGAATGACCAACACATCTATCATACATAATCACCCCCCCCCCCAAGAAATACTTCTATATTTCTTCCATGCCACATTGCAAAATCAGAACATCAGCACTCGATCAACCAGGCGAGTACCGCAATACCAATGAAGCATCCGTAAGTCAAATATAGTACGCCTTCTGAAATACGCACCATTCTCAGGCAATACCAAATAGTAATAGCATTCATCTAGTCGTCTGAAACCATCCATGATGGTTAAGAATTTATGACCTTCCCTCCAAAACTGAACCGTGGCCTTGCACATCCAAATTTCAATCTCACACGACGCACCCCGTCTATTACGCCATCATTTGAAAAGGACGAGAATGTCATAATCGAATTTGAATCACAAACATATTACATAAATCTCACTCAAAATTCGGCCCTCAGGCCCTAACTCAGTCATCAATATCTCTAGTCTCTCGTGCTCACAAATCTCATGCCAATCAGCTCAAACAATGATAATATGATGTGAAAACAAATGATAATAGAGACTGATACATGATATGCAAATGAATAAATATGACCGTTTGTAATTGCAATTTAAGCAAATAAATCAACATTAGAAATGACCTTAGTGGGTCCCAACAAAATAAGCATATAGCCTAAACATGGTTTCTAACATGGATCACAACTCAATTACTCTAGCACGTAGAATTTCATGGATAAAAACAAGATTAGGTAACTACACAGTACCACATTATCAACCGAATCATAATTCACATGGTGAACGCCCACACGCCCGTCACCAAGCATGTGCGTCACCTCAACACCAAGCACATAACATGTATATTCAGGGATTAATACCCTCAACACCAAGTTTAGAAGTGTTACTTACCTCGAGTAAGACGAATCCAATACCGAGCAAGCCAAACAGTACTCTAGAAATGCCATCCCGCATGTACTAACCTCCGAACGGCTCGAAACTAGCCAAATGCAACTGAGGAACATCAAATAATGACAAAGAAAACAAACCTAATCGATAAAGGTCGAATTTTAATCAAAATCCCAAAGTCAACCAGAAAGTCAAACCCAGGCCCGCACCTAGGAACCCGACAAAACTCACAAAATCCGACAACTCATTCAATTATGAGTCCAACCATACTAGATTAACTCTAATCCAACTCTAAATTGACGTTCAAAATCAAAAAATTCACTTTTTGAATTTTTATACACAAACCCTCAATTTTCTCGTTTGAAATCTTCAACCAAATACCAAAAACGAGGATAGATTCATGAATTATAATCAAAACGAGTAGAGAACACTTACCCTAATCCATTGGTGATAATCGCTTCAAAAATCGTCTATCCGAACTCTATAGCTCAAAATTTAATAAAATGGCCTAAACCCCCGAAAATAGAGTACTTATAATCATTAGGCGAATTAATGAATCGCGGTCACAGAAATGCCATCCCGATCGCGAAGAAGAAAAATGCACTGCTCGCGAACGCGTACACACTTGCGCAAAAGCGATGCTCAATCTCCAGCAACTTACGTGAACATAGATGAATATTCGCAAATGCGAAGAAGAAATACTAAGCTCCAGATATTCCCCTATGCGATCGCATCCCTATCTTTGTGATCGCGAAGGACAATCGAGGCATCAGAAACTAGCAATGCAAATATGAAGAAAAATGGGGTGCAATCAGAATCACGCCCGAGTCCTCCGGTACCCCGTCCAAACAAGTCCCATAACATAACATGGACCTACTCGAGGCCTCAAATCATGAATAAAAACATCGAAACGACGAATCGCGCCTCAAATCGAACTTAATGAACTTCAAATCTCTCAACTTACAAAGCTCATGTCGAACCTTATCAAATCAACTCGGAATGAACTCAAATTTTGTACACAAGTCCCAAATGACAATACAAATCTGATATCATCATATTCAACTCCCGGTCAAACTATGAACATTTCGATCCTTCAAATTTCCAACTTTCGCTAATTAGTGCTAAAACCTGCTAAAAATATACTATTGCAAATTCGGGCAGACGCCCAAGTCCAAAATCACAATCCGGACCTAACAGAACCATCAAAACTCCGATCCAAGGTCAAATATTCAAAAGTCAAACTTGGTCAACTCTTCCAACTTAAAGCTTCAAACATAAAATTCATACTTCCAAACTAAGTCTGAAACACCTGAAACCAAAACCGATGATACACACAAGAGATAATACAGCATGCGAAGCTAATCAAGACTTCAAATAGCTGAACGAAATGCAAATGCTCAAAACAACTGGTTGGGTTGTTACACCATATGGGCTAGATAACTAGAACTTCCTACACAATTTATGACTATGACATCTTACAAAAAAACAGGAAACAAAATAGGGGAATTAATTTGCATAGATGCTTGCACCTCCTCAACTCTTAGAGGAAAATATGCGAGATCATGTATCCTAGTCCTGATTGAAAAGCCTCTTAAAGACCCATATTATTCTAGGTAAACACTTCCAAAGGGTCTCTTATGAGGATTTTAATGTTCTATGCAACAACTGTATCCGCCTGGGACATAACCTCTCAATATGTCCTCACATCAAGAATGATACCCTAGAAGGAAACCATCATCGTAAACAAAGTAACCAAATTACTCACGACATAGACAATAGTTTCCCATCAAAAGAGAAAAAAGAAACAAGAGGAGGGTCAAATAAACAACATTAAAACTCTGAGCTTCAAGCAAACCACTAATAAGAGTTATTACCAAGCAGTCTCACAGTAGAGGCATCCAAGGCCAACAACCAAACAAAAAAGCAAATGGACAAAAGGAGGCCTCCACAGTCAAAGAATCATTACACACAATGGGTAAAGAGCAAATACACAGTAGGGTCTCAAGTCAACCTGCACATGCCTCTATTACCACCCCAAAAGCTTACGTTTGCCCACCCAATGAACTAGGAAATTATAAAACTAATGACCAACAAACCAAGGAGAAACCACTAGATAACAAACAAGAGCAAACAGACATCACTCAATCAACCCATGTCAAGAATTTTAGCAACAAATCAAGTCAAATAAACGGCCATAAAGAACATAATGCCGACTCCCCATCAAATACCAATCCTCATTCCTTTTGTCCCATAGTTAATGCTAATAATCCTACTAAGGACAAAAGACTTAGTGTTGATAAGCAGGGATTTTAACCTATTAGTTGCTCTCTTTTACTTGTGTTTTAGGCCAAAATTGCGTGAAGGTATTCCCGGAAACTAATGTAATGTGCTTGCTTGCAGGAATTGTTCAAAATGAGCCAAAGGAGTCATAATCAACTCATAAAGGAGTCAAACTTGAACAAAAACCAAGACTGGGCCAAGAGATATGAAACGCGGACCGCACAAATATTGTGCAGCCACTAAAGCCACAACGCGGCCATGATCGGAAATACGCGGTCCGCGAAAGGGAGATTTAGAGAGTTGCATTTTTAGGATAAATGATAAGCGGGGACCGCACCAGAAATGTGCGGCCGCGAAAGTGTAGCCGCGATGGAAATTATGCGGAACGCGATGCATGAAGTTTAGAGAGCTCACAATTTGAGCAAAAGAAAGAAGTGAAGTCCGCGTCAGAATGTGCGGCCGCAGAAGTCGCTTACACGATTGCGATTGAAATTATATGGCCCGCGAAACTCAACTCAACCCAGATCTAGATTTCAAGAACGCGGACCGTTATCAGAATTACGCGGTAGCGAAAGCAAGAATGTGGCGCGCTCAGAATAACGCGGCCGCACAACCCTTGTTAGCCTAGTTTTCCTAGACTTAGTTCCTCACTAAGTCATAAAGGCATGAATCAGTATTTGCAATCATTAATTCTATAGTTCTAGCAAGAACTAGGCTAAATATCACTACCCCATGCACATTCAAGCCCTAAAATTCAATACCCAATAAATACACGCACTAAGGTTGGGTCACAACCCTAGTTATTGGTCTAGCTAGTCATGGAAATAACAGAAATCAAAGATGAAAAGAAGATAAATTCATAATACTAGATTAAAAGGTGAAAATCTAATGTTAATAGATGAATCTAGTCTGATAGACCAAATTTGGTCCCAACAACTCCTCTTCACCAACTTTGGACCAACCAATTGGCGATCTACACCTTCGCCCATACAGAGTCTCGCACAGTGCTATCTTGATACTAGAATGATAGGTGTTATTATTAGCAAGGTCAATGAGAGGTATGTGATTATCCCAATTACTTTCAACCTCAAGGACATATCATCAACTATTTGAATAACGCGCTCTGCCTGGCTATCTTTCTGAGGATGAAAAACTTGTGCCTAATCCTTTCCGAAAGAACTTCTAAAAGTTCATTTTAAACTGAGCACCACAATCCGAAATGACGGACAACAGAGTCCCATACATCAGATGATTTCCTGAATGTACAACTTGGTATAATCTTCTACTGAATCAGTAGTTTTTACTGGCAAGAAGTGTGCTGACTTGGTAAGTCGATTTACAATCATCCAATCAAATCATGCTTTTAAAATGAGCAAGATAATCCTGTTATAAATTTCATATTTACCATATCCAATCAAAATATGTATATTATATGATAAAAACACTAGACTTTCTGCTGCTCGACTTTCACTTGCTAGCAATTCGGACAATTGGCCACAAAGTCTGCGACATTCTTTTTCATGTCGTTCAACCAATAAATCTCCTTGGTCATGATGCATGTTTGGGGAACCTGGATGGAAAGAATACCTGGAATTATGGGCTTCTAATATGATCTTCCCTCTTTAAGTCCATCTATGTCTGGAACACACAATCTGTCCCGGTACCTCAAAGTACCATCATCTCCCCCTTATTCAAAAGCCATCATTTTATACTTGTGAATCTCCTCTTCAACTACAACACGTAGGGATCATCACATTGTTTCTCCTTCTCTTCGGCTACTAAGGGGGAACAAGTCATATTCTAGACAACAACTCTACTATCTTTGGTGTATGCAAATCGAACTCCTAACTAGGCTAAGCGGTGAACTTCTTTCACCGGAGTTGTCTTATCTACCTCAATCATGAGTTGTACTTCTCACACTTTATCTTCTTAAGCACTTCCTGAAAACACTTATAGCATTGTTGTGACCTAAGTCTCTGACCAGTACTCCGAAGACTAGAGTCTTGTGCAATGGCACTACCCTCGTGACACATAAATAGGCATGATTTTATAGCTTTTCTATGATCACTTTATCATCAATAACTAATCTTGGTGATCATTCTACTCACTTTTTGTTTCTTACACATGCTATACATAATTTCCGTGGTAATTGTACAATTTTCCCTCATTACCGAACTGATTTTCTTTTTCATATCCCATGCTAACTATTCGGGTTTCAAATCTCTAACTGCACTTACTGATGGTTTTCAGATATACTTGCGGATCCTTCCCTTTTTTTTGTTGGGATCCAAATAACTTTCCTTATTTTCTGCAATTCTTTGCACTCTACGTCAATGACGACACATCTTCCAACTTACTTTTGAGAAATCTTTCTTACTAGGAAAAACTAAATTATTCACTTAACGGAAAGCTAACATATTCACAGCTGTCATACACAATCTTAATAATTTAACTCTGCTCATACAGACAATCCTGGAGAAACCACATTACGATAATTCCTAAAGGCTATTCTTCTATAGTTTGTGCTCTCACCGCTAGCTGATTTTGTTCCCACTGCACTGTAATTCGGGTTTAACTTAAACTTTTCGAGTTATGACATGCGTTCGGTGTTTCAAACTGTTACCCACTCACTATTGTTAACTTTACTAAGTAGATCAAATTGTACCTCTACTAGCTCTGCTGAAAGTGCTGATTCACTGTATCTACTCAAACATACTAACTATTCTTTTACTAACTACCTGCTAGCGTCATGTGTTAATGTTCTACTTTGAATAACTAAAGTGAAGCATAAGTCTATTTCTAACTTCCCTCATCATCCGACCCTATTCTATGGTCGCATACTATCCCTTTTTTTTCTAAACTATGTGTATAGATCACACTTAGGAAATTTATCTGTCTTCAACAAAATTAGAATATCCAACCCCAAACTTTCTATATAATACAAAATCATATCATACTATAAACATCCGCGGTAATCACTTAGTCACATAACCTAAGGGGGAACTGCTATATCTTTTATCTTACATCAATAGCTGCTTCTTATAGTAGCTTACTAACGTGGTACTTTTAGTTCTGATTTGAATAAATCTAAACAACTTAAAATCATTCCCTGAAATTCAATATTGGCTGCTCTTGGTTCTCATTTCATACATCATATCTTCTAGTCATTTGCATGAGTTGTACGAAATCACATCTTTGGTAATAACAAACGTTTCTGACTCCTAGGTATTTTACCCTTAGGCTCTTTTCTGTCCAAAACTATAGTGACCAATGTTAGGGTCTAACATCTGAACTATCATCATCCTGCATGTGGCTCCATTTGCAAGAATTAAAAGAAATTGTTCTCTGAGGTCAAACACATACGATTACCATACACAAACTTATCCTTCAGAGTGTACCATCATCTGATAAATCACTTCCTGCGCCATCCGGTGAGTCTTGGTCTTAATCCAGACCTAAAATATGCGAATGTATCACTATAATCACCGTTACTTACATTTTCTTTGCAAATCCATATGCATCACTGTATACTCACAAGTCACCAAAAATTTTGATACACTGAAAATTGGATATTTGGTAAAAATAAAACTGAATACTGGCGTACTGACTAACCATAAACTTGCTAACTGAAAGATTGTATAACTGGTAACTGAGGTAAATTGATAATCATAAGACATGATAACTGCTTTTGTACTTTCATATAAGGTTATGCTCAAATCTGTAATACTATCCATTGCATCCCGCTTTTAACATCATCCCAAGTCTCATATCTACCAACCTGTACTCTATAATTATACCCCAATGGGCAATTATCCTGTCTAGAACCATAGGTTTCTCCTGCGCGTCGCTTGGGCATCCAATACGTTTGGAATTCGATAGGAACAGAAGATTACCTATTGCTCTATGTTTCATGGCACGATCTAGAGTAGTAAGAAATGAGACAATCCTGGATGTCTTGGTAGTTAATCGTTTATATGAGTGGCCGGCACACACATATAAAGGAAACTCCACTAGACACGACTTCATAGACTCCCTAGGACACTTGAACCTAGGGCTCTGATACCAAGCTTTGTTACGCCCCGAACCTGGGCCTAGACGTAACACGGTACTCGGTGCCTGACTACATGCGACCGAGCAAACCAACTGGCTGGCTGAGTAAACATGTGATATCATAACATACTGAATGCGGAAGATAAACTAACACATGCTGATATACTAAAAGTCCGGATGATATAAATCAAAGTGCGGAAATACTAATACAATTCTAAAACATATTTGCAGCCAACATAGCTTAACATGAAAAGCCTGAGACTCTATCTAACTCTTGCTCTAGTCTATGAAGCCTCTAATGAAGTACTAAAAGCACTGACTGTCTGAAAACACTGAAGACTGTAAGGTAATGATAATGCCCCGGAAGAACTGGGATCACCAAGTAGCTGGTACGAGAATCCTAGCACTCTGAATCATCAACCTGTAAATCATTACCTACATCGTGAGATGCAGGCCCCGGGGAAAAGGGACGTTAGTACATTTGAATTGCACTGGTATGTAAAGCAACTGAAAGAAAGAATTATAAATGCTGAAACTGAAACTAAGCTGATAACTGAGAATTGATAATTGGTACTGAAATGATACTATTGAAAGAGAAACTGAAATGATAACTGATACCTGAAACTGATAACTAAATTGATAACTGATAACTGATAACTGATAACTGAACTGCTAACTGGTAAATGAAATGATAACTGATAACTGAACTAAACAAAGGAAGTAGGATATAAATACTCCCTCTTCTGAATGATGAAAAACCTGTTTATCTGAATAAATAAACTACAACCTCAGGCCCAATATATATATGTGCACTACGGCCTCGGGCCCAAGTATACGTATACATAACTGCGGCCTCAGGCCCAAAGATGCATAAAGCATAAACTGCGGCCTCAAGCCCAAATACAGGTATTCAAAATATAGGGATTTAAAATCAGGAACTGAGAATCATACTGCAATACGTGATAGTGAAATACTTAATCACACTGAGTTACATGATACTGGAATACTGGATCAAACTGAGTTACATAATATTGGAATATTGAATAGGACTAGACTGAGATATGTATTCTTGAACTGATTATGAACATTGAAACTTCAACTGTTTATGACATACTAAGTAATCTATTTAAGACTCGGGGGCATCAAACCCAAGTCTATATTGAATACGCACTGAGCTCACAATGTTCAGAATGAAAGTCATGAACGAGTTATGAAGCTAGAGAATAGAAGTTCTGCAACTATTCAAGGAACTAGGCTTAACTATATTTCTGAGGCAATTAGTAACGTCGTAAAAGAAACGTAGTGTAGGGAGAATCATTAACATTCCCAAACATAGAGAGTTAGCCTCACATACCTTAACTTCCTGCTCTTGAGCGTAATACAACGGTCGTCAATCCTTTCAACTTTAATCTATGGCAATACAAGTTAAAGGGATTCCATATTAGCTATGATGCTCATGTTTTGGTCACTTAAGCATCTAATCAAACACTTGGTGAAAATAAAGCTTCATAGTCCTTATTAATGGTGTCTCTACATCCAATAACCCATTCTCTTGTCCCTAGATAAATTCTAAAGTCTCAAACGATTATAATCAACATTGTTCTTTGTCACCCATAAGGTAAACAACACTCTTAACCAATAATCAACAATCAACACCCCAAACCTATAATCATTCATGCTTTTCTATCAAACCCATCAACTCATATCTCATGAACTAGGGCTCAAAATCATTAAACCAATGCTAGAAACAATTAGAGGGTGAAAACATTACCTTTTTGACGTTCAATCTTCTTGAATTCGAGTTCTAGGGTTTCTTCTCTCAACAATGATGCCCCAATCGAATATCTAATGATTTGAAGGGTTTACCCATGTTAATAAGATGTTGGAAAATTGAAATTAACTTAGAATCACCATTAGAACTTACCTTGGGTGGTGGAAGGACCCTTAAGGAGTTAGGTTTTTGAGAGTTCCCCTTTCTAGAGCAAGTTTTTATGTTTTGGAGATGCGGGGGATGAAGTAGGGCTTTAAAACGACCCCCCACGAGCGCGCCTGCCCACCTGTAGATCTGACCGCGCTACTGACCGCGCAAAACGGCAGTAACACTGCCTCAAAAGAAGCGCGGTCACGCTAGGGGCATGCATATCACATACTGTTCTATAAAACGCGCATAACATTTTGCACAGAGATCCGTTCAGGCTCCATAATATATCGTTGGAAAGCTATTTCAAAGTCCTACTACTTTCATTCTTTGAGTTTTCCAAAATTTCTTACACATTTTCACTAAAACCTACTGGAAGACAGACCTTCTGCAAACTTAGTCGATTTTGTCAAATCTTATGCACCTCACTTTCCATCTTGATTTTGAAACAACTATTTCTCCCATAATCATCTCTCTAGGACTTCATATGTCTAAAATATCAAATTAATATCCATTTAAAATATCCACACCTAGTCTGAATGTACGGGATGTTACACTCCATATCCGTCACAAGGTCCTAGTTCTTCCAACAATGAGATGGAACGGATTGAAACCATGTTTGAGCAAACGATGAAGAAAAATGCCAATTGCGATGCCCAATTAGCCTCCCACAACACTTCTATCTGAAACTTGGAAGTCCAACTTGGCAAAATTTCTCAAGCATTGAATACTCGCCCTAAGGGGGCACTACCAAGTGACACGGTGGTGAATCGGATGGGTGGGAACAATACGGGCTATGCTATGGCAGTGAGTACAAGAAGTGGTAGAGGTGGAGTTGCTAGTACCTCAAATCCAAGAAAGATTGTGAGTGATGATGTGTTTGTGCAAGATGATGAAGAGCCAAGCAATGATGTGCAAGTATATGATGAGAATGTGAATGATGAAGTGAGGATAGACATTCATGAAACATGGAGGAGACACAAAATTATGTGAACCTGTCTAGGGAACATATGATAGACTTACCGGAAATGGTAGTGCCCAAAGCCAAGGCTCCTTTGCCAAGGCCTCCTACACCATATCCTCAAAGGCTCGTAAAGCAAAACAATGAGAACCAATTCAAGAAATTCATTAATATGATGAAAAGTTTGTCCATAAATGTGCCTTAGGTTGAAGCTCTAGAACAAATATCGGGATATGCGAAGTTCATGAAAGACTTGGTAACAAAGAAGAGATCCATGAATTGTGAAACGATCAAAATGACACATCAAGTGAGTGCCATTGTGCATTCCATGGCTCCAAAGCTAGATGATCCTGGTGACTTTACAATCCCATGCACTATTGGTAGTGCTAATTTCGCCAAAGCTTTGTGTGACTTGGGGGCAAGCATTAACTTGATGCCATATTCTGTGTTCAAGACGTTGGGGATCGGGCAACCAAGACGCACATCCATGAGGTTGCAAATGGCGGACAGGACAATGAAGAGGCCATTTGGGATAATTGATGATGTGCTAGTTTGGGTCGACAAGTTCATACTTTTCGCAGATTTTGTGATACTTGACTGTGAGGTTGACTACGAGGTGCCAATCATATTGGGGAGACCTTTCCTAGCTACAGGGAAGGCCTTAGTTGATGTTGAAGCTGGGGAGCTCACCTTCCGGGTGGGCGATGAAAAAGTTATTTTCCATGTTTGCAAGTCAATGATGGAGCCTAATAGCAACGAAGTGTGTTTGTTTGTGGATCTTGTGATCGAAGTAATTGTTGATGACACAAGTGTTGTGATTAATGTTGAAGACCCATTGGAAGTTGTGTTGTTGAATCATGATGTGGATGAGAAGGAAGGCTTGGTGGAATATGTCAATGCTTTGCAAGGAATAGGTTCATATACATATGAGCCACGGAAACTTTCCTTGGATCTCGAGAACCGGAAGACTCCACAAACAAAGCCCTCAATCGAGAAGCCTCCCACATTGGAGTTGAAGCCCTTGCCTTCACACCTCAGGTATGAGTTCTTAGGCCCTTGTTCCACTTTACCTGTTATTCTTTCCTCGTGCTTAACTAACGTGCAGGTAGATGCCATCCTTGCGGTGCTCCAAACGAGGAAGAAGGCAATAGGTTGGACATTGGCGGATATTTGGGGTATAATCCCCACCTTTTGCATACACAAAATCATATTGGAGGAGGATGCCAAACCCTCTATGGAACATCAAAGAAGGTTGAATGAGGCCATGCAAGAGGTAGTCAAGAAAGAGATCATCAGGTGGTTGGATACTGGGGTTGTCTACCCTATTTCTGATAGTTCATAGACCTCGCCGGTGCAATGTGTCCCAAAGAAGGGGGACATGACTGTGATTACAAATGACAACAATGAGTTGATCCCCACAAGAACTGTCAGTGGTTGGAGAGTATGCATGGATTATAGGAAGCTCAACAAAGTGACTCGGAATGACCATTTTCTGCTTCTATTTCTTGATCAGATGTTGGATAGGCTAGCCGGACGTGCTTATTATTGCTTCTTGGATGGGCATTCCGGATATAATCAGAGTCTTATTGCACCTGAAGACCAAAAGAAGACCACTTTCACTAGTCCGTATGGCACATTTGCATTCTCAAGGATACCGTTTGGTTTATGTAATGCACTGGCTACTTTTCAGCGGTGTATGATTGCAATATTCACGGATATGGTAGAGGACTTCCTTGAGGTTTTCATAGATGATTTCACTGTTGTGGGGGATTCATTCGATGCGTGTTTGGATAATCTTGATAAGGTATTGGTATGTTGTGAAGAGACCAACTCGGTGCTTAATTGGGAGAAATGCCACTTTATGATTGAGGAGGGCATTGTCCTCGGCCATAAGATCTCCAAGAATGGTATTGAAGAGGATAAAGCAAAAATTAATGTGATATCAAAACTCCCTCTCCTACTTTCGTCAAAGGAGTAAGGAGTTTTTAGGTCACGAAGGGTTTTACCGTCGGTTCATCAAGGATTTCCCAAAGGTTGTGAACCCCTTGTGCAAGTTGTCGGAAAAAGTTGCCAAATTTGTGTTCAATGATGATTGTATGAAGGCATTTGAGCTACTCAAGTATAAGTTGACTACCACTCCCACTATTACCGCACCAAATTGGAGCTTACTATTTGAGCTCATATGTTAAGATATTCCATCCGGTCTACTATGCTAGTAAGACCATGACCAACATTGAAGCCAACTATACGGTGATAGAGAAAGAACTCTTAGCCATGGTCTTTGTTATAGAAAAATTCCGTCCATACCTCATGGGTACCAAAGTGATTGTTCACACCGATCACGCGCCGCTTCGTTATTTGATGAGTAAAAAGGACTCAAAGTCTAGATTGATGCGGTGGGTACTTCTTCTACAAGAATTGGATCTTGAAATCATAGACGGAAAAGTGAGTGAGAATCAAGTGGCGAACCACTTATCCCGTTTGGAAGAGGAGGGGAGGCCCCATGATGGCCTTCAGATCAATGATTCGTTTCTAGATGAACAACTCCTTTCCATGTCTTTGACCGGGATGCCTTGGTTCGCCGATGTGGCTAACTATCTTGTGAGTAGAATTGTTCCGAATGAGTTCTCTTCATACCAAAGGAAGAAGCTCAAACGGTACTGCTTGGATTATTGTCGGGACGAGCCATAGATTTTCAATATTTGCACTGATGGTGTTATCAGGAGATGTGTTCCAGAAGAAGAGCAATTGTGTATTCTTGAAACTTGTCATTCTTCGCCCTATGGTGGTCACTATGGTGGGGCGAGAACTGCTACAAAGGTCCTAAGCTGTGGATTCTATTGGCCTACCTTGTACAAAGACGCTAGCGAGCTTGTCAAGCGATGTGATGATTGCCAAAGAGCCGATGGGATTTGAAAGAAGAATGAGATGCCTCTCACTACCATCCTTGAGATTGATATTTTCGATGTGTGGGGCACCAACTTTATGGGTCCATTTATGAGTTCGTGTGGGAACACCTATATTCTTGTTGCTGTGGATTACGTTTCCATATGGGTTGAAGCTGTGGCTTTTCCCAACAATGAAACACGTAGTACGGTGGCTTTCTTGAAGAAAAACATATTCATAAGGTTTGGCACCCCAAGGGCCATCATTAGTAATGGGGGTTCTCATTTTTGCAACTAAGCCTTTGGCACTTTACTCTCCAAGTATGGTGTCACTCACAAGGTGTCAACCCCCGATCATCCCCAGGCAAGTGGAGAGGTTGAAGTCTCCAATAGGGAGATCAAAAGTATTATATCCAAGATTGTTAATGCAAACCGGACTGATTGGTCAAGAAACTTAACGATGCTTTATGGGCCTATTGGACAGCTTACAAGACTCCAATTGGTATGTCTCCGTATCGGTTGGTGTTTAGGAAAGCATGTCACCTCCCGGTGGAATTAGAGAATAAGGCCATGTGGGCGTTGAAGAAGTTGAACCTAGAGTGGGATGCAGTTGCCAATCTTCGGGTGGAGCAATTGAATGAACTTGATGAGTTCCGGTTCCATGCTTACTCCAGTTCGTCCTTGTATAAGACAAGATGAAGTACCTACATGATAAGTATATCCGGAACAAAGAATTCAAAGAAGGTGACCTTGTTCTCTTATTTAACTCTCGGTTACGAATGTTTCCGGGAAAGCTAAAGTCAAAGTGGAACGGTCCCTTTGAAGTGGTGCATGTGACTCCTTTTGGTGCTCTAGATTTGAAAAACAAGAATGTGAGATCTTTAGTGTCAATGGGCACCAGGTGAAGCACTACCTTAGCAAGATTGATGATAGCCACATTGTGGCATTGATCCATTTCACTAGGTTCAGAGTATAAATATACCTTTTTGGAACTATTCACACTTTACAAACCCTCACCTCTCACACACGCCTAAAGCACTATGCCCTTGTTCTTGCTTTCAACATCATCCCATTTTCATCAAGTGTTCATTTCGTACTACTTTTCACAACTGGTATGTTCATTTCAATGATATAATTTCATCTTTTTCTTTTCTTTTCATTTCTCTTTGTTTTAATTTTCCTTTCTAGTTAGGGTTAGATTCATGCCATAATGTCAAAATGATGCTTAAATCTTGCTTAGAAACATATGGGTAGTGTTAAAATGCATAATGGGGGCTGGGGTTAGTAGCTTTGCATGCTTAATTACCATAAATTTTGTAAAATTGGTGGAAACCCTAGTAACAAGTGTTCATCAGTGCCGATATAATTGAAATTCGCAGCCACCCAAATTTTTGTGCGGTCCATGTTTGGGTATGCAGCCGCGTACAAAATTGTGCAGATCGCGATACCCTAGTTCCAAGGCACTGCTATTTACTTAGATTTCGTAGCCGTGGTCACTTTTGTGCTTTCCGGAATTGATCTTTCGCGGGCGCACTCAATTTTGCGCGGTCCGCGCATTTGAACTTCAGAGATTCAGTCATTTGTTTCCGCGGCCGCACCCAAAATTGTGCGGTCCGCGTTGGGTCTTTCGTGGACGCTCTCATTTTTGTGCGGTCCGCGGTTGATCAACTTCTGAGAGCCAGTAGTCTGAGCCTGGTCTCTTCGCGGCCGCGTTTATTTTTATGCGGACCGCGATGGGCAGTTCGCGGTCGTACTCACTTTTGTGCGGTCCGCGCTTCCCTATTCTGAGAAGCACTGTCTTTCATTTCATCTGTAATGCTTTAACACATGTTGAACCCCAATTCTAACCGACTATCACTACTTGTGTTGTATACAATGGTGCATTCTTGAGGTCAAATTGATACTTCCAAAGGGAGGGCAGAACCCTCCCAAGGCCGGGGTCGAGGCAAACCCAACATACCTCTATCAGTTCAGAAAGTAATCGGCATGAAATAAACCGCCAATAGAGCCCCGGACAATTCTGAGACTAGTGAGTATGTCCCATCTAGGGAGGCTTCTGAAGGAAACTCCGGGCAAACACAACCAGAAGTTCAGTCCAAACAAATCCCCAAATAATTCTCAGGGAGATTGCATTTGGTTGATGAGTCCTCCTCCTCTAAGGGTTCATCTGGGGGTTCAGAAGAGGGTAGCGAAGATTCTCAACCCTCTTCCGCACATGCAACCTCAGCTCCAATCAACGTAGATGACAATGATGAAGTCCCGATGACAGGAGAGGGGGTGATACAATCGTAGGAGGCCTGGCTCGATCAAGGAACCCAAAGGTGTAGGCTGATATGTTTGTCAGTGAGAAAGCTTATGCAAAATTTCGGGAATGGTGGACCCAAAGGTCGCTCACTCTTGAGTGACTGTTCATAACCAAAGACCTGAGTCAGCATAATCCAAATGTTCTAAAGCAATTCTCGGAGAGAAAAGGATGCAAATGGTTCTCCGGCCTTCCACATGATGTTAATGAATACCTCGTCAAGGAGTTTTCTGCCAATGTTGCCCACATTAAAAAGGGTACAAAAGTGACGAAGGTCCGGAACTTGAAAATCCGGTTTGATGGCCAAGCACTGGACAAATATGTAGGGTTTGAGGAGGTTGAGGCGGTGCAATACCTGGAAAAGCTAGCCTTGGGTGAGGCAGTTCGCCCATGGCTAGCTGAGTTACTTGCTATTCTGGGGATGACACCTTTATGGCTCACAGCAGGAGTGTCAATCGTCAGAAACACCCTCAACTTTAAAGCAAAGGGTGGCAAACATTCGTTTACAACCGTCTTGACCCTTGCCAGCATGAAAATATCCTTCTACTTTCCTGAGCAGTGTTGGTAGCTTCCATCATGGTAGGATATCCAATTAATGTAGGGAACTTGATGTCCTACAACATCTCCAACGCAGTCCAGAAAGAAGAAAGATCTTATTCATACCCCAATTACCTGACTGGGTATTTCAAAGATCAAGGGGTGGAGCCGAGACATTTTGATGTGGAGGTGAAGGATAAAAAACGTTTCTCATGGTATCACCTCTAGGGAGCGGACAACCCTAAATTCAAGGGTAAAGCCACTACCTGCATTGGCCAGTTTGAAGAGCCAGGGGTAGTGGCCACTGGATCAGTTGCCGAGCCCTCCACATCAACCGGTACTTCTACTGGAGCAGCAACTATGCCTCCTCCATCTTCAGTACCACTGTTAGTGCCTTCATCTTCTACCTACCCTCAGACTGCACTAAGGGTTTCCCAAACACTAGCCAGTCTCAACAACTGGATGCAGGCAGCTACCACAAAGTTGTCTGCCATATCCAGTGCAGTGGCTGCAAACTCTTCAGTCCCAGCAGAGCTTCAGGTACCTCCATCATTGGAGGACTCATTGAAGAAGATTCCGAACAACCAGAAGAAGATTCTGGACGACCAGAAGAAGATCCGGGAGACTCTTGATACACATGGGAAGGTAATAAAGGATTTGGGGAAGTAGGTGAAGAAGCTGCAAAAGACTCAAAAGGAGTCGGTCAAGAAGTTGAGCCAAGAGGTTGAGAAGATTGCACATGCGGGAGATTTGTCCATAGACCTTCTCATGGAGGAGACAGTCCCAGCAGCACATGCACCAGAGCCCGAGGCACCAGGGGCAGCAGCCGGCCACTTTGAGGAGCCAGCTGCAGCATCACACACTGCTGAGGAGTTGATTCGGATACTCAGCAACCCTGTAGTCTCCCAGTCACAGGATGTGGAGATACAGTTAGAGGATGCTGAGGACCCTGTTCAGTTTGAGGACCCAATGCAGACAGAGACCACATAGGGAGTTTTCTTTACTCTCTACCCCTTTTCCCTGTTCTTATTTGTTATTAGCATTTTGGACAATGCTATCTTCATTTGGGGGGTGGTCCATTTTGATTTATGACATTTGGTATGTAATAACCAGTACACTATATTTCTTTATCTTTACTTATCTTTTTTTTTCACTTTTGGTATGTATATATTCGTTATTTTCACTTGTGGTATGTATATATTTTTATCATTTTATGTATATATTCATTTCCGTTTATGTATATATTCGCTTTACCTCAAGTTTGTATATATTCAGTTTAATGTCCGTAGTTTACTTCATAACTTCTTTTGTTATTTTCCCTTAGTATCATAGATTCTTATTTCCTTTAGTAGCTTATTTTTAAGTTGATTAGCTTCTTTTTACATTTATGTGAACAATAAGCCTTTAGTTTTCTTAATGTCACGGTTCTTTCCAAAGGTGGATGTTGTGTGAACCAGGTGGCTCTTCCCAGTGATGGATGGCGTGACAACCTTCTTAAGGGATTGAGTTTGTTTTCTTTATGTATTGGTGTAAATAGTAGTTATGAATAAAAGTGTCTCAAGCATGCTTCACTTGGTACTAACACATTTACCTTTCGACCTTATGGTTAGAAACAAGTTGATTAGCAAAGAATAGCTCTAGTTGTGACCTTTAGACTCTTGTGTTGACTAAAACAATCGTCGAGTGGTTTCTTTGAGCCATTTGTGATGTTCAATCTTAGCTAGGATTGTTGTGGGCCCTCGACTCTGTTCTCTTTAACAATCCAGCAACTTGAGAGGTGAGGTATTGAATTGCAAGTCCAAGTTCCGTGCCAATAAGTCTACTTGCCCTAAATGTTTGTCTAGGTGAAATTCTAAGTGTAGCTCGACTTGATAAATGATTGTAGGCTCTCCTTGATCAAAATTTGAAACTTGAAAGCTTCCATAGCCTACCAATATGATATCCCTAGTCAAGCCCTTTGAGCCGAAGCCCTTTTCTTTCAATAACAACGTTACAAGCCTTTATCCGTTCTATAATGACCCTCTCTTGGCACATGATCTTTCCTTGGCATTCTTGATAGACAATTGGAAAAACATAAGTTTGGGGGAGAGACGAGGAATTTGAAAGTGATAAAAGGTACAAAGAACAAAAATAAACGAAGATAAGGAAAGGCAAAGAAAAGAAAAAAAAGGCCAAAAACAAATATGTCAAAAAGAAAGTGAATAAGGTAGAAAGTTGAAGGGATTCAAAGAAAGCAATGACGAAAGGCATGGAATGATTAGAAAAGGGAAAAAAAGATTGTCATGAGCAAGAAAGAGTGACAATGTGTCTCTCTATTCCCCCTAAGGAAGAAGAAAATGACTCAAAGAGTCAAGAAAGTATGAGCCGAAATGAGAAAATGGAGTGCTTACGGAAAGATGAAACCATCATATGCCGATAAGTCCTACCTTGATCCAAAAGCCTTCATTACATCCCCGCAAAAGCCCTATATGATTTCGAGTTGAGTGAGCTTACATTAGTGGTGATTACATAAGGGGCAAGCTTATGGTACTTATAGCCGGACTTGTGACGTTCTTTTGACAGAGATGAGCGTACTTCTTCACAATCCTTGTTTTGAGTGTTACATTCTAAAGTGAGATTAGCTTATGGAGAGTAGAGGAGGAGGTGTTTCGGTTCCACAATGACCTACGTAATAGAGCGAGCTTCCTTGGTAAATTAAGTCAACTCTTGATGCTCTAGTGTCACAATTGAACTATGGTACTCAAAAAGTCAAAGCATGGTGTTGTTGATAATTCATTTGTGTTGAGGGTAATTGTTGATCCCAATTGATGCATGATTGATTCACCTTAGGGCAGCTGAAATATCCTTCTGTGTTAGTGGAGGCGGGAATTACCTTATTTGCTTGAGGACAAGCAAAAGCTTATGTTTGGGGGAGTTGATAAGTAGGGATTTTAACCTATTAAGTTTGAAGAATGCGGACCGCGATCAGAATTACGCGGACGCGAAAACAAGAATGCGGTCGCGCTCAGAATTACACGGCCGCACAACCTCTGCAGGGGTATTTTTGTCCAGAAATTTTAACTTAGTCTAAATAGAACTTTTGTAATTGTTAGGTTATGTTATGTTTAGAGGAGCACGTGAGACGGTTGAGTTTACTGCTTTTGGAATTTTTTTTTACTAGATTCATCTACTAACATTAGATTTTCATCTTTTAATCTAGTAAACCTTTGATTTATGTTATTTCCATGAGTAGATAGACCCATAGCTAGGGTTGTGACCCAACCGTAATGTGGGTATTTAATGGATATTGATTTTTAGGGCTTGAATGAGCATGAGTTAGTGATATTTAGCCTAGTTTTTGCCAGAACTACAGAATTAATGGTTGAAAACACTGATTCATGCCTTTATGACTTAGCCTCTACTTGAGAAAGAGGGACTAAGTCTAGGAAAACTAGGCTAACAAGGAATTGGGGTGAACTCAAGAAATTGCTAGCCCCAATTAAAGGGTTAAACCTAGAGATAGTAATACCCGACTTGAGCTAATATCACTTGAATTTCATGAATACCCATTGGACTTGAGAAAGCCAAATTGGGTAAAATCAGTCAAACTACCGAGAGGTATAGAGTGAGTATCCGGGTGTGATAGCTATATTACGACCCCAACTAATCACACGATTGCCCTAGATTCTTGCTACCCGTTAGATATCCACCTAGGTAGAAGTCAGTAGTGTCTCTGTAAACCTTTGAAAATCAAAAACAAAAATGTTATACTTAGTTTCAAATATTGCATACAATAGAATAGAGTTAGAAGTATACTCCAACCCTACAGTTGTGGAAGTGTAATTAAGAGCAAAACCTGCATCTAGACTTAGATATAAACCTAATTCCAAACAAATAAACTCCCTGAGGATTCGATCCCGACCTAGTTGGGTAAAACTGCATCGACCACCCTCGCTACCCAAATAGTAGTGCGGGCTTGGACCCGATCAAGTGTCACAACCCAAACCGATGGGTCGCGACGGGCACCCGGTACCTTACTCAAGCGAGAACCAACATAACGTATCTTTGGTATCATACTATTGTAGGTAATTGAAATGGAAAGGCTGCTGTGAGATAACTAGAGTGAAACATGAGGGAACACTTGACATAGGACGACCCAACATGTAACAAAAACTTATACATATGACATACGGGCCTATAAGGCCGGCATGATCCTTAATATACTCAAAACATAGGCCGACAAGTCCATACATGTATCCGTATACATGACATCTATCTACATGCCTCTAAGAGTACATAAATATCATAAAGGCCGGGACAGGCCCCGCCGCACCAATAATTACATGTCCATATCATACTGACCAAATAAGCAACTCTGGAGCAAATAGAGTGCACCAACATCTTCCGCTGAGCTGATGGCCTACTTGAAGGACTCTTAACCTGTCTATCGGGACCTGTGGGCATGAAATGCAGCGTCCCCAGGCAAAAGGAACGTCAGTGCAACTAATGTACCGAGTATGTAAGGAATGAAAATCAGTAAATAAAAGACATGAGAGAAACATGGAGTAAAAGACTCAACATGTATGTCAGAATAGCTCTGTGAATCATTTAATATTTAAAATGTCATGCATATGCGTATAAATATCATACCATGCATAGGTATATGCGTTCATAACATCATCAAGCCTCTGAAGGCATCCCATCATATCACCTTGGCCACTGTGGGAAAAATTATCAACGTATACCAGCTGATAAGGTGGTGGTGCGGATATAATGTTGTAACATTTCCTCATACACCATATACATACATACATACATACATACATACATACATATATATATATATATATATATATATATAAATATATATATATATATATATATATATATATATATATATATATTGGCGTATATAAATATCATGAAAGAAACTTTATAAACTTACTTATTTTCTAAGACCCATGAATAGATGATAGAACAATAGGAAACATGGGCATAGGCACCTCTAGTATTTCTACGAATAGAGTCATTTATGAAAGTTGTGCATTTGCTCGTTTCATTTGTATCGCATGGATTATACCAAAAGGAAAGAAGGGATAGCATTAATATACCTGAGCCGATTCTCTTGACAATCCCTCTAACACACGTCAATTGTGACAAAACACGTCACCACGGATCGAAGTAGGCAAAAATCCATATGATATTCTTGAGAAAGATTGTACCGTGCTCTCTTAGAATTGCATCTCGCGCTGCTATTACATGATACAATCTCGTATGAATTGCTGAAGCTTCATCCATTACATAGTAAATGTGACCATCTTCATTTTGTGATTTAGAGAAGCCTTTTGTATTAGTGGGTGTGGGCCCCACTCATGTATGACTAAGCCATAAAACTCTCTTAATGTGCCACCTTATTATATGGACTTAAGAATCACAATTTCCTAAAGCCTTGGCTTCCACGTTAAGGTTCATCAAACCTTATCCAAAGATTTGAATTAATTAGTTGATCTCCCACTAAAAATTATTAATTACCCAATTATCCACACAATTAAGAATTATCTAAAATTACTTAAAATACTACACACTTTTAACATTTCTTATACACCTTACTATCATGGCCATGTGGTTCTTTGTATGGTACTAGTCCATAAATACTGGGTATTATAGCTTGGATCGTATTTTATCCCAAATTGTCAAACTTTTGACGAAACTCATTTTCTTCGATTCGCTTACGCTCTAACCTTCATGGCACTTACTTATCGTCTATTATAAATAGCATTAATGCTTATAACCTCAAAAGAATCTCATTCCCGAGCCTATGTCGATTAACTTACGATGAAACTCTAACGTACGAAAATGAGAAATGTAACATCGACAAAATATTGCGGGGTGTAACATCATTCCTCCCTTTGGAACATTCATCCTCGAATGTTGACTGATGCACTTATCGGTCTCATAACCGGATAGCTCTTACGAACTATTTTAATACCGTCCTTGCCATTTAGGCAACTGTTCTGAGAATAAATCCAAAGGCCAACGCATTCCCCCCTTTAGGCCTCTTTCTCACACCACCACTTGTGGTCAGAATCCTTCCAATCACGTAACTATTGCTACCTTCTATCATGCACCCTATACCACGTTTTCCTTGTATGTACGCCTATCCGACTCTTCCCTCTAGCTTTTAGCCAATCTCTAGGCCTCACTTTGGGAACATATACAGAACTTGACAAGATGTCCCTCTAGGCATCTATAGGTGTACTGATGTTCTTTGCTTAGTACTTTGTTGAACTTACGAATATTTCATAGACTTGGTTATCCATCCGTATGACTTTACAACATCTAGGTAGGTCATACTATACCATAACTC
The DNA here is from genome assembly GCF_001879085.1 of Nicotiana attenuata. NCBI lineage: Eukaryota > Viridiplantae > Streptophyta > Magnoliopsida > Solanales > Solanaceae > Nicotiana > Nicotiana attenuata. The sequence continues at coordinate 47,023 of NW_017674365.1, forward strand.
TTACTTCGATTTATCGTTACTGATGTCTGCTACCAAACTCCAGGTTATTCTCGTTGCTTATGCTATATGTAAAAATCTAAGTCCTTTAGTGCTTCTTCATTACTATTCATCTTAAGATTGATGGCCTAATCTCATCTCATACTTTGTAACTTTTATCCATCCATTGTTGATTCACCTTAATGTTGATCTACAATCTACCATTGATAATTTGAAACTTCTTACGTAATGCATTGCCACTAGCGCTTATGTCTCATCGGCGAATATCTAAAGTGACTTTCCTAATCCACCTAGGGGCGATACTATACTTCAATAACCGTATCTCATAGCATATGAACGTGATTCATCTTATGGGTGGGGGTATTCTAATCCTGTGCCATCCATGAAATCCCTTTTTTTCTTCAAATCATTACTCAATCTATGGCCCAAACGTCATCCTTTATATATCACAATTACACCCTTATTCTACTACCAGGGCAACATTCCATCTCTTCTAAATGCTATTAGTCTTAGACGCCTTTGAGTTCTTTCAGGCTATACTAAACATTCTATAACTTATAGAAACCATTAGCTCTCTTGTTTTCATGGGCTTAATCCCGAGGACTTATCTACTCTTGTCACCTTCTCACTTGCCTTTCCTTATCCTTACTCATGTCTTCCTATAACCTTGTCACTCTTCCATACTTTAGCTTGCGACCTACACATATCCATTTATACTACTCACAACCTTCCTTCAACTTGCTTGCACCATAGACTTCCTTGTGTTATTATAGAACATTGAGCGAGACATCACATCGTCTCAAACTATTTTTTACTCTTTTAACTAGACCTCTCAATACCTAGAAACCATAGGCTGGAAGATATGCCACTCATGACGCCGCTATCATTCCTGGATACTGAATCTCCGCGCTTCTAGCCTTCTATCCAAAGTATGGACTATTCACAACCTTCTGCATTTGAGTATCTCGTACGTTGTTCACCTTTACCTTACTTACCTTAAAATCTCGCATCACATCTTCTATCTCTTTCATGACCTCCCTTCCACATAGGTATAATTCACATCTACAACTTGAATCTCTATTATAATACTTGCACCTCTGGTGGATACACAATTCGGTGGAAGCTTCATACTGACCACTTGTGAGGCTGGTACTTTTCTAACTACCTTTATCGTAGAGCCGTTATAGAATATAGTTGTTGTACTATCTCTCTTGTACCTCTGATATTAAGGTTGATCCTGCAATGTTCTCAATCACGATTTCTATAATTTTCTTGGTCCAATAATTAGACTCCTGATTTACTTGGTTGATGTAACTCTTTAGTTTCCTCTTCCTTCTGATTAACCTTTATGTAGGCTTAAGCTATCTTCCGATCCGCGACTCCTGGTATTAGTTACTACTTTAGACTTTCATGGGCTCTATGGAATATCCATGATACAATCTTCTAACAATTCAATCTTTTGTCTATTGACCTAGACTCAATTCTTTCTTTTAACTTATATCAAAGTTTTCTACGGCTGTATGATTGTTAACATATATGTGTTTACCTTGAAAATGGTAACAACAATTAGATTTGATTTTGTGGTTCTAAAAATACGTGATTTATTTTTATGCTAGTTGTTAAGCAATTGGTGCTAAGTAAGAGACTAGAAAATAAGATAAGGTCTTGAAGAGAATATGTTTAAGCAACCGAGTGGATGAGAATCGGGGCCTCGAGGTTGAGCTCGATGCTGAGTTATGAATGGCCGATGAAGGGCTAACAGTATTGAGAGCTTTGATGAAGGCTCTTCATGGTCAATAATGAGCAATGAATGAAGAACAATAAATAGAGCACAATGAATATAAGCAATAAATGTAAGTAATGAAACCAAGAGAATATGTTTGAGTTAGAGAGCAGAGAATGTTCTTGTATTAAATGTTGTGAATAATGTTGTGTGTCTTTACAAAATGACAAGGGTCCCCTTTATATATGAGGGGGAATCCCAACATAGTACAAATGTATTTATTATAAAGATATATGGCTGGTACAGCCATTTAATGTCACAGTACGGCCTTGTACTAGCCTAATAGGCTTGGCCATCTTTAGTCACCTGCCTTGGGAACTTCCCGTTGATCCATCATAACCACTGGTTTGCCCTACTTTGAGATCGAGTGTATGGAAGCCCTCGGAGTCGGGCCTCGAGCCTTCTAAGAACGGGCTGCAGGATATCGTAATGATCATAAAATCGGACGATTTTTACCGTATACAGATAGTCCTCGCATTTCTTAGGATGAAAATAATAAGAAACGGTCCTGAATTCCGACCTATCCGATATTCACTATCATGACGTCAGTCCATCAGAGCATTAAATGCCATGACTTAAAAGCCACACAAGAGTCTCTGCCAATACGATTATCGAGAAGCCCACGACCCGCCACTACTAGAAAATGGGTCTATGGCAACAGATGTTTTTGCAACGGTTCAAAAACCGTCCCTATAGATTGGTTATTAGAACGATTTTAACCGTTGCAATATGACATGGGTGATACCAGCACATTTTGGCTATAAAACCGTTGCAATTAAGTAAAAACCGTTCCCATAGTGTTTTATTTTTTGCAACGTTTATTTTAACCGTTCCAATAAATTTATCTATTGGAACGGATCTTGAAAAAATTCAATGGGAACGGCTGTTATTTCCCTCCTAAAATTTTCCCCCCTCAATTTTCATAAACCCGCGCTACAACCCTATTTTTTACATTATTTTTTTATTAATTAATATTATTTTATGAAATAACTCATTTGTTCTCCTTCCTTACCCTTTTCCCCTTTGAGCGTACCCATTATCGAAGGCCAAAACCATACCTCCGTACAACCTACATCGTATCTGCCACTATCCACCGTCAACCTCTGTCGCATCTTCCACTATCCCCCATCAACCTCCGTCAACCAGCAGAACCTATATTTTCTTTTTCCTTCACCTATAAACTTTATCTCCTCCACGAGAAACAACAACAATTCAATTAATCCAAGCTCCATGTTTTCAAATAGTCCCAAAATTCTAGGGATTTTTCTCGATTAAGCTCGACTACCACTTCTTGTTCTCACTGAGACCTAATTGTACGTTTTCGCTCGACTTTCGCAAATTTTCTGATTTGCATGCCCTTCTTCTTTTCCTTTTCTAATTTCTCAATAGTTGAGCCATAACTTGCAGATATCATTAGCGAGAAAGGAATTGCAACTGATAGCTGTGGGCTATATAATTGTATGTTTTCTTAAACTCTTGTTAATATAAATTTAGGATAACCACATTCGCTAGTTGTGATTTTGGATGAAAATTTTAGTTTTTATGTTCCTTTTTACTCGATTCACTGATTTGTATTTTTATTTTTGGGAGTAATTGAGCGATGTAGTGTGATTGAATGGAGATTCAAATCCACATGACACAGGCATGAAAATGTATTTATTCGGACTTTAAAATTACTGGAACTTGGAGTTTTTGGTTTTTATTGCTTTTTCTTAGTTATCGTTATTCATGTAAAATTTATGTTTTATGAAGCTTTTTTGGTTGCATATTTATCTCTATGGCTATGATTTAAGAATAGTCTTGTCTTTTTAATAGTATGATGCTTGTGTTTGAAACCAATATAGAATTCGACTAATCTTGTGGAGTATTTTAATCTATGAGATCTTGAGTCTGTATTTATTATTCGCCATGCAGAGAGAGCCAATTATTAAACCAGAATTAGTAGAGGGCCAAAATATACCATTTTATGGAATTTGAAAGAGGCCCTTTTGCTCTTGTTCTATTTTTCATAAGTTTGTCAGATTTTTTTAAGTAGCTTAGGCTTTTGAGAATGAGATAAGGATTATGTAACATAAAAAATTAGATATGGTCTCAGTAGATTAGCTGGTGTCGTTTAAAACTAAGTTCTCATTATTATAGATTAGCTAGTGTAGTTTAGTTCTATATATAAAACAAAGTTCTCATTATAACTCTTTGCCTTCTGAGATCCGAGTTCTGACTTTTTCAGAAAGGAGAGGGTTAACCACTTGTAAGATAGCCGAGAGAGTTAATTTGTTTTAGCACAAAATGTGTAATGTGAGTAGGAATTTGGTTAGTATAGCAGCACTGAGTCATACTTAAGCTTTAATTTTTTTTAAAAGATGCGCAATTGTTGTTTGGTGTAATTTACCCGATGTCGTTTTAATTATAAGATGACAACTCTCTGTACATGTTAATATTTTAACTCACGATAGTGTTTCAATTAAAATTTGATTAGTATAGCAGCACCGAGTCATACTTAAGCTTTCTAATAACGATTCCTCTTGTCCTTCCTTATCCTGCTTGAAGGGTCGTGGCAGCATTACCATTTTGGACAGTGCAACAGTACAATTTTATGTAGGAACATGGAGTGAAATTTTAGACTGAATGGGGATCAATCTTCTTTGAGTAGGAAATTCTATTTGGTAAAGATAAAACTGTTAGATTGAATTGGGTTTAGGCTTCTTTGAGTTGAAGCTGGTCATTTAGTAAAGGTGTTGGTGGCAGAATGTTTGCCTTGATTTTCTTTTGGCTGAATACATACGGAGACACTTAAAGTTTGCACGATTTTTTATTTAGACACTTAAACTCAAGGTTGTTCCTATTGAGTACTTATACTACCCGAAATTTATTCCAATTAAGCACTTCTTTGACAATCAGCCAAACTTATAAAGTTTATACAATGTACTCGTTGTTGACGTGGCGAATGACGAATAAAAAAAGGACATATATTATTTTGAGTAAAAAAAAAAGGAAAAAACCTAAAAACACTACTTAACTCAGCATCTTCACTATATGTTCATGTGTGTTCTTCACTATTTTCATGTGTGTTCTTGTTCCAAGCATGATTTTAATCCAAATTTTAAGAGAAACTCCTCCAAATTTCTTATAACTTCAGCTAAAGATTTCCCACGACGACCCGAAGACAATCCCAATATTAATTTCCCAAACTTTCATCAAATCAAGTAACCCATTTTAAACCTTCAAGCTTTTTAAATACCCCATTAATAGTGTTTCAATTTGAAATGAAGAACTCGGACTCATTTCAGTTTTACTCTCTTCTTCTTCCTCCGCTTTGCTCTGTTTCTTTTTCTGATCCCATTAGAATAAAAATGACGATTCCTATATTTTGGAGAAAAACAAAAATTGAGCCTGCCAATCGCCACCTACTAAGAATAGTAGTGCTTCTTAGCTGTATAATATACCTTAGCTGTATTTTGAACATATATAATCATTCTTAGTTGCTATTTGGTTTACAGCAGTATCAGTGAATAAAAAGATTCAATTTGGTTGCTTAGGTTCAACACTTGTTGCTTTTGTCTTTCTGGGCTGGGTTGGAGTTCTGGCGGCTATGGTCTTGGAGATGGGTCGCTAGCCGCCAGCGATGAAGTCCAGCGATAGCGTGGTGGCCGGAAATCTCTTAGAGCAGCATGGTTTGTTGCGGCGGCGGCTGAAGATGAGGAGATGGGGTGCAGCTGGTTTCGTAGGGTTGAAGAATAAGAGGGGGATCGTTTGTTTTTTGGAGAGGATGAGGCCGCCCGTTTCTTTCGCCGGATTCCGGCAGTGATGAGATGGGGACTGCCTCAGATCTGTTTTCTTTTTGAGGGAGAAGAAGAAGGAAATAAAAAAGAAAAAAAAATAAAGAGTATGTTTTTTTGGGGTCTTCATGCGCCTATATTGGGTGAAACTCACTTTATGTGCCAACTCAGCAAGAAGTGCTTAATTGAAATAAGTTTGGGATAGTATAAGTGCTCAATAGGAACACCCTTGAGTTTAGGTGTCTAAATGAAAAATCGTGCCAACTTTAAGTGTCTCTGTATGTATTCAGACTTTTCTTTTTATATGTTCGCCATTAGTTTCTTTTTCTTTTGGTGGTCCGCAATAGTAAGTAGATTTGTCCGGAGCCTCTTACGTTTGATTAGAAATTGTATGACAGTTTCAAAGAGAAGAATTTAATGTGGACTGAAAAAGTTTTAATTAACACAAAATTCTCTCATGAATCATGCTAAAGTCATGGATCATTTGAGTCAGTTAAGCATTTCATGATTTTTCCTAACCATTGAGTTACTGTTGCCACTAGACAGTGGAAGGGATAGAGAAGGATGGGTCTGTGAATTGTTTTAGTTTAGTCCTAACAGCCATATTGAGGGAGTAACAAAGAATTCAGGAAAAGCTTAACGCTCAAAAGGATGCTACGGAACAAGAAATTATAATGAATGTCGTCACACAACTTCAGCGTCTGAACCCAGAATTGCGACTTGATCCTAACATGCTAAGGTTCAGTCCTCGTTCACCTATAGAAGCTTCTTCTGTACAACAAACTACTATTCAGCTAATCAATCGACCATCTACTGGTAGTAACAATCAAGGTCAATACGTACAAAATGTTATACCTCTTCTTCTATTTCCATTTCTTCTTCTCCTCCTTCCTTGTGCTGCTTCTTCTACCATTACTCTCTTTCTCTCTCTCTCTCTCTCTCTCTCTCTCTCTCTCTCTCTCTCTCTCTCTCTCTCTCTCTCTCTCTCTCGCAAAGTCAGAATAGTCTAGTAATTTGTTTACTTTTCCTATGGCACTTAGTCGCTACGTAATTCTGTGATTGCCTTGCTAGTGTCATTACTATGATGCATATTCTTTTATGTTGCCTTGCCGACTCTTTGTTGTTGTATAGTCACTGCATAATTCTGTGCTAATTGGTAAAGTTGTCGCATGAGGGAGAAGATAGTCTTAGATTACATACTGAACAAATGAAAAGTTGGGCCTCTTTTTCTATGCCTTATGGAATTTTGTATGTGCGTTTTGCTCAGATTGTACCTGCGCATCTTCTGTTATATTTATAAGTGCAACTACTACTGCTGCCCTTCACTGGTTTGCAACTTTTATTCCCAAGACCATTAAGTGGAGATGATGTCTTGGTTGGCAACTTTTATTCCTAAGACCATTAAGTTTTGTAGATATCAGGCCATTATGTTGGCAAAGTTGTACTTTTTAAACATCACAGTCACCATACAAATGAGACGTTACTTACACTTTGTGTGAATGTATTTTCTTTAAAGTTTGGACCGTTTGAGAAAATATTTAGCTAATGAATTGGGTTTAATCGACAATGTAAGTTTGGATTTTGCTTATTCCTCTCTAAACTACTGCTGGGAAGGGTCAGTAACTTCTTTCACATGATTTTCATTGAGATAGTTGTCAGAATCCCACTCTAATTTTGTAGTAGGATGGAGGACTAATTAGAATTATCTAAATTTCAAACACTTCCTTGACATTCAGCTTTTCCGAGATCCCAAGAACCTATTTTCACCTGAACATTCATGGAAAGAAAATTTTCATGTACAAAATGTGTATTCTTGGGACCTTGGGACAAAAGCTAAATGAAATGCACTAATAAGTAATACCTATAGTCATTTTAGTGTTTTGTTCTACCAAGTTGAAGCTTTATTAGACCAAACACAACAACATTTGGCTGCATGCAATCTTGAGGTATTTTGCAAGCATAAGAACTGAAATAGTGAAACCTAATTATGAGAAGAGAGAAACATCGGAAGGGCATTACTTTGTTTGATTGTTAGAATTTGTTGAGTACATGGAATTCTATGTCTAGTATAAGGATTGCTGAAAACTAGATATGTATGCAAGTTAGTATCAGGAATTAGCTAGTGGTCACAAAACCAAAGCTGTGCAAACTGACTTCTTTTCCTTTTAAATCCTATAATAGGATTAAGATTTGATATGTTGTTCTTTTTTTTAGAAGCTTGCATGCACATTTGATGTCCAAATTAGGGTCTACATATTACATAATGTGTTATCTGTATAAGAGCTAAGCTCATGACTATCATCTTGTATGTTCAATCATTTTTTTTTTGGTTCCATATATTTAGTCCAGGCATTCAATATCTTTGGGTGTTAGGAGAATTCTTAGACCAGATTCTCTTGAAGGGTAATGACTTTATTTATCCTCTTTTGTAGGTGGAGTAGATCAAGAAATGGAAGATGAAGGCAGTAAAGATCTAGACCTTACTTAAGATGAATTTCGAATTGCTACAGATGAATGTTCTAGGAATCTTTTGTTATCAACATTTTGAAACTTACTCTCTTGAATGTATTAAACTTATGAACTTGGGGTAGAACATTGCTTTATGGATATTATTAGCTTGTTGGACAATTTATATTATTAATAGTTTTATTTTGTGATTTATTTAAATTTTACTGTTATTATAATTTATTTTATATATAAATATTTATTTACAACAGGGACTATAACTCAACTGTTACAATAGCCTACCAGAACCGTTGCTATAGGACACAAATGGCGTTCCATTAGAGAATGTAGACCGTTGCAATAAGTCTGCTAAACCGTTCCAAAATGTCCTATAAACCGTTCCAATAGGTAGTTAAAACCGATGCAATAGCTTTTTCTTTATTGTCGTAGTTTATTATAAATCGTAACAACACAAATAAAACTGTTACAATAGCTTACATAAGTGTTGCATTAGATACTATGGTAACGGTTATGAACCGTTGCATATACAATATAGTAACGGTTTTAACCCGTTCCAATTGGTAAGAATAATCGTTCCAAGAGAGGAAGGGAAAACCGTTGCGATAGACGTCTCTATAGCAATGGAGATGCAAACCGTTGCAAGAACTGTTCCTGTAGCTCTATTGGCACGCGGGCTGATGGAACGGTCTGTAAACCGTTCCAATATCTCTATGACAACGGTTTAACTATCTATTGGAACGGTATTTCATGCGTTACCATAGACCAATTTTTCAGTAGTGCGCTACTGGTTCGACCTTTCCGCTTCCCAAACGCTGCCCATACGTCCTCTATAAATACCTCTGTTGCCTTGTTATTCACACTTTTACAACATCTTCAACCTTGTAGAGCTAAGTTCATCATCTCTTACATTCCTTTCCCTTTCATGCTTACCTTCCCACCTCTTTTCTCAAAAACCTTTTTACAGCCATGGCTAGGACCTCTAAAACAGTGCCTATGAAAGAGGGCACCACCTCTTCGTGTTGGCCGTCCAGGGGTAAGCCAAAAGTACCCCCAACTGTCGAACAATGTACCCCGACTAAATTCGATTTTGTATCTGATTTTTCTGTCGAGCATCCTCCTAATACACAAGGTCGATGCGAGCATGTATCTCGATACATCAGCGTGGTGACCAAAATAGATAGAGTGAAGGAAGACTACCAATGGGGGGCAGCATTATCGGTTGAGATTCCCGGACCTGCTGAAAGCACAGTAGACTATAAGGCTGGCTTTCTTAGTGTATATACATACCCCTTTACTTTAGGTCTCGTAGATTCCTCGGACCTTTCTTCTCCGTCAATAGACCCGGTGATTCTCGAGTTCTTTCACGAGTACCGGGTGACCCTTGGACAAATTTATCCTTCATTCTGGAGGATAGTCTATATGCTTCGATATTTTTCTAACCAAATCGAGGGTATGTCCTTCACTCTCAATCACTTGATCAGACTGTACAACCCCCGTCTCTTTCGCGGTCTGATCAAACTTCATCCTCGATCTATGAGGATATTCTTCTCGAGTATTGACGAGGACAAGGATCAGGGGTGGATGAGCCGGTTCTTCCGAGTGAGGACCTCGGACGTAATCCCGGCCAATATGATGCCATTCCCGGAGGAATGGAATATACGCAGCGTATGTGCCCCCACCTAGAGCATACTTTATTGCCCTTTCATCCTCTTTTGACAAATGATCTTCTTTTGATTGTGCAGCCACTGTTTGGCACCCTAGCGCGGTTCAGAACCTACCGAGATGGATTAGACAGTTGCACTCCAAATTTCCTTATGTTGAGCGCTCTTGGTGCGATTTGGCTAGAACGCGATGGCAGGCCAAGAGCCACGGTATGCTTTTTACCGTTATTTTTAATATGTTCCCTTATGAGCATCCTTTTGTTTGATGCATCATGCTTGTGCAGGCCTCAGGGATGGAGTGTCGATGAGGCCGGCCCCTGCTGGTGAAGAGGACACCTCAAAACCCAGCAAGGGTAAGAAGAGCAAGAACGACGCCACGGTCTCGACTTCGACTGCTATAGCAAGTCCTCTGACCGAAAACAAAGGTGATGACGATGATTATGCATGCCCTTCGGTACAAAGAGCGAGATGAGGTGAAGATGCTCTGCAAGATATTGGGCGAGAGGCCGCCGAATTGGTGGTGGCCGATTTGGACCAGACCCGTGCTGAGGAGACCCTCGAGGAGGGCTCGGGGGGCTCGGGGATAGTCCCCGAGTCTCAAGTCAGACATGGTACAGTCCGCGCTGATGAAGCCGCTACTGGTGACTCCTAAGGGCCTGAACCCGAAGCTTCTCGCAGGCAAGATGAGGCCCTTAAAGAAATCAACACCCTGAGTGGCCTTAATTTGGGCCCTGCATTCTCACCGAGGGAGATCAGGGATACTCAGGATCAGGATACTGCTGGTGCGGGGGCCTTTCATGGAGGGGGAGATATGCGCAAAGACCTCTTTGCTGGTATCGATGATAATATCGATCTCGATGCTCCCGTTGCTCTCGAGGAGGCAGCGAGGCTTCAGCAGCAGGTGGTACTCTCATATCACTTGTGCTTTTTTGTGCTTGGCTTTCTGATTTTTCTGTGTTGTTGGAGGCTAAGAAGATGTATGACCATGCCTTCTCTAAGCTCTAAGGCGAGATTTCATGCTGCGGGAAGGAGGTCAAAAAGATTACCTCAGAATTAAAAGAGTCGAGGACCTCCTCCGCCTGAAAGGGGGAAGAGTTGAGCAGGCTTCAGGCCAGTTCGGAGGGAGTGTGCCAGGAAAGGGCTGGCCTTGCTGAGCAGGTAGCACGACATCCATGAGTTGGTTTTTTCTTCTCGTTGCTTGATGCTTACAGACTTTGTTTTGTCTTTTGCATATAGGGAAAAAGGATGTCGTTGTGGGGCGACTTTAGGAAGAGGCTGCAGCCAAGGATGTGGAGATCCTCGAGCTGAGGGGGCAAAATGAGGTTGTGGCCTTGGAATGAGACAATTTGCGGTCGGAGTTGGCATCGACCCGGGGTCTTCTTCAAAGTGCCCAAAAGGAGGTTGCTGCATTATTTGCGACCAAGTCTGAGGCCGAAGAGCATGCGTCTTCATACCGGAAAGATGCCGCTACTGCGAATGAACGAGCCCGAAAAATATTGGAGAAAGCTAAGCAGAAGATGGATAGGGCCGTTGCTTACGCTCGTGCAGAGGCAAGGAGGCTAGCTCTCGAGGAAGTAAGCGCTAAAGGCGCCGATATCTCGGCTGAGATTGAGGATGAATAGGCCCACGTCGTCTTCCATTCTTTTTTGTGTATGAACTTCTCGGGGAAAAAAGGTCTTGCAAAGACGCCCCTTGCAAATATATTTTTGGCTATATAAGAAAATTTCTCGGCTTCAAGTCTTCGAATTTATTCCCAATGCTTATGTAAAGTTAGTCTGTTGGATTTTTACGTTGGCTCTTCGGAGCCCATATTTGGAGTAGTCGGGATCCTTGAGATTAGGCACCATCTCGAGGTTAGGTTGATTTGCCTTTTAGAATCGATGCTTGTAACAACACAAATCTTCGGGGTCTCAATGGCCCCCGAGTGCTATGTGACAGTAAAATTTATGTGCCACGATTGTGAAGTGACCGGGGTGATCCCACCGGTACACTTCCCTAAAAAATGGCGCTGACATGGTTAGAATTAGTTGGCCTTCAGGATAGGCGAACGGTCGTTGCTTGCTCTCTATATACATATGCATTCGCTTACCTCTTGTCTGAGGACTCCGCTATTTTGAGTAAATATCCCTTTTATAGAGCTCTTTTCTGTGCTAGTTCTCTTACCATCCCAAAAGCTTTCGTCCAAGCCTTTACCTTCCATGGTTGGTACGTTAAAACCCGTTCACCAAGGAGAGGAGAGTTCTACCTCTGCCTCGCGCTCGGTCGGTGGTACACCATCGGTACCTAGTGAGCTACCCTTGAGGCACTTTGCCACGAGGAGGGACTTTGCGTTAGAGAGACCTACGAATGTTCAGGGTTATCGGGAGCATGCGGCGAGGTTTATTTCCTCAATAGGGGAGGAGTACCTCGAGGTAGTTAGAAAGGACTGCGGATGGGGTGAAAAAGTGGTACAACAAGTGCTTTCCCCGGAAGAGAGCATCATGGCTCATGTCGAGGGGTTTTTGAACGTGTATACGTACGCCTTTACGTTGGGCCCCGTCGACAAAGTCGTGCTCGAATTTTGTAGGAGATGTCGGGTTACCTTGGCACAGGTCACCCGTCATTTTGGAGGATAGTGCTGATGGTAAGCTATTTTGCAGATAAAGCCGGGCTCGAGTTCACCCTCAGTCATCTTCTCAGACTGTACCGGCCTTTGCATCGTCGAGGACAGATCACTCAACAACGTCGATCCACTCGGCCGATTGTTGTTAGCAACGAAGAAGATAGGGACTGAGGGTGTTTGAGTCGTTTCGTCCGAGTGCGGTCTGTCGATATTATCCCTGCGGAGTTCCTTCCATTTCCTGAGAAATGGAATTTCTCACGTAAGTGGAACACTTATGTTCCTATTATTTTTGCCCATGCTGAAGGCGGACTTTGTAAAGATGCTTTCCTTTCCTTTTCTTTTGCAGCAATCCCATGGATGCCATACGAGGTTCCCGACCTAGCGGATTGGTCTCGAAAACTGGCAGCTTGTTCGACTTACGATGAGCGTAAGTGGCAAGATCTGGCCAAGGGTAGATGGGAGGGAAAACATCACGATACGTGGTGTGTGGCTTGATTCCTTTGAAAGGTACTTTCTTTTATGTGTACTAACTCTGTTACCGCAAGCATTGGAGATTTTTCTGAGATGAGGTCGTGCCCCTTCAGGGAGGAGGAAGAATCGTCGGCTTTGGGGTCGAGGACCGACAACAAGCGGAAGGGGTCCTTAAAGAATGAGAGTGCTCATAGCGAGGAAAACCCTGCTCGAAGGCTCAAAGAAGACGTATATGCTGATCCTGCGGCATCTGAGGCTTCTAGCCATGGAAAAGTGGTTCCTCTCTTGCCGCCGTCTTCATTTCCCGTCGAAGGTACTTCGAGGGATACAGGTGTTCTGCCGCCGTCCTCTCCCCCTGTCGGTACTTCGAGGGGTGCTCGAGACCAGGGGCCGCCTAAATTAAGCGGGGTCTGGAGTGACCGTGCGCCCATCGAGATTGGTTCAACTGGGGCTGGTGAGTCCAGGCCAGCAAGTGCACGCTCGACCTTTGAGGAGTCTCAGCGGGTTTGTTCTGTGGTGAGCTTTGGTTGACTCCGTTGATCTTCTGATTTTACGTTTTTGTTTTCTTATCGAGCTTCTTTTTCATAGGCCTTTGACAAGCTCAACTCCAAGTTGCTTCGCTGTGAAGCTCGGTTAAGGAAAGCCTTGGACAGGGAGAAGTCCCTCAGGCTCCTTTATGATAAAAGGGGAAAAGAATTGAGGCACCTTCGGTACGAGGCGAATCGAAGCCTGAACTACTAGAGTCACCTTGAGAAACAGGTAACTTTTGTTCTGAGGGAGTGCATGCTCCTTTTTCTATCCTCAGAGATTAATATTTTGATACCTCAGTTGCATAGCAAGATGGAGGATCTGGAATGCCTTTGGGGCCAAGCATGAGTGTAACGAGCTAAGGGCTTAGATAGATGTCCATGTTGTGGCCAAGAAGAATGCTTAGGCCAAGGTTTCTGCACTCGAGGTGCAGCTCCGGAACGCTCGTGAAAACAGCTCGGTTCAGACGAGCAGGATTGCAAGGATCGAGTCCGACCTTTTTGAGATGAAGCCCGAGGTCATGGATGCCCGGACTAAAGCTGAAGAAATTTGGGCTAAGGCCGACAAGAAAGCGTCCTTCTATTTAAAATATGCTACTGAGGTTCGAGCAAAGTTGAGAGGAGCTTCCGATCGAGAGACCAGAAGCAATGAATATGCCCGGTGCAAATCTCGGAGGGAAACCCTCGAAGAGATTCATGCTAGGGGCTTCGATCTCTCGGAAGAGATATAGCAGGCCAGGGCGGATGAGTACGACGCCAGATTCCTCTTGTTTGATGCAGAAGATAGTGGAGAAGAGGCCGATGGGGCCGCAGTCCCCGAGGGGAAAATTGACTAGGCTTTTTTCTATTTGATTCTTTGTACAGTGTTCTTAGAGAACTTTGTAAATGTAGCCTCGCGTTGTTTCATACATATGTATATATAAAGAAACCTTCCGGTTTTCTCTTTCCATGAATTTCTATTTACTCGTGTGTGTCTTTCTTTTTCTTGAGCTTTGACGTTTTGTCAATGATTAGCCAGATGAATTGGCCTTTGAGTAAAAACCCTTTGGTTTGTAATTTGGCCCCGCGGCTTGTTGGGATGGCTCGTAGGCCCTTGTGTGTTGGGTCGCTACGACCTCTAATATAGGCTGGCGTGTGGGCTCTTACGCATTGGGTCGGAACGACCTTTAATTTTATGCTGGCAACAGTGGCTCTCACGTATGTGCCCTTAGGAATTTTTTAGTTAACTGTTTCGGGCTTAGTCTCCGAGTCGGATTTTGACTCGAGCTCATTGGCCTTCAATTTTTGAATTTCAAGTCGACCCTTAGGCTCTTACACGTTTGGTTGGTACGACCTCTAATATTAAGCTGGCGATGATGGCTCTTACGTACTGGGTTGGTACGACCTCTAATTTTAAGCTGGCAACGATGGCTCTTTCGCACAGGGTCGGTATGTCCTCTAATTTTAAACTGGCGATGATGGCTCTTACGCACTGGGTCGGTACGACCTCTTAGTGTAGGCTTTATTTTTCCCTCATTAAAGACTTTTGAAGTTTTTATGTTCGCCCGACTCTTCGACAGTTCGATAAGAACCTCGATTGTGCGCCGTTATGTGGCGATAGATGAGCACCTCGGGAGGTTTCGCTCGAAGGCTAAATGATTTCGATGCCTGTAGTTTGGATCTGATATGATCGAAGCTCTTTTGCTTATGCCGATGGTAGCCTGATTAACCGGTTCTTTTCGAAGTAATTGATGGCCTGTGATTTTATAGCGACGGTCGGGCATCCCCGAGTCGTGTTAATTTGGCTGGTACAGCCTCATGACCTTAGTCATTGTGTTTGGCCGAAGCCTTTCAGTACCCGAGTGAAGTAGTTTTCAGCGTCTCTATTGAGGGTATGCCTTTTTAGGGGTCTTATAAGTTCGATATATAGCTTTAACTTTAAGAATGGGATGATGCCTTTTTGTAAGGTCTTACAAATGAGTTACTTGGTACAATTATTGTTCATGCCTTGTTTGAGGTCTTACAGTTTTGGTGTTCCCGACCCGGAGGTCGTACCACTTCGAGTTTTGACGCCAGTCCCAGAGTGTTCGGGACATTTTTTGGCTCTGGAGTTATTTTTGTAAAGATAGCAAACTTCTTTGAAACGTGAAATGCTTTGATGGAGGGGAAAGTATTCTTTGATTACTTGGTACAAGTATACATGTTTTTGCTGTCTGGGGCTCGGTTATTTTTTAAGGACACGGTTCATTTGACCGTTTGGCCCGGTACATCGTTTTCCTATCGAGAACCCATTTAGCACATTTTGTCTTCTCTGAGGAGATGATCTTCCGGGGGGGAGCCCCCCAGTATTCGAGGTTGATTGAAGGGAAGCCTTGAATACTTGTTGAGTCTTCCTTAGGTAGCATATAGATGTTGCCTCGTTAAAAACCTTGTCGGTAAAACCCGTCTCGGGATAAAACCCGACCAAAGGAAAAGAGTGCAACTTATGCTTTGAAATCTTAAGGTCTTCGAGCCGGACAAGGCTTCGACTGTTCTGATCGGACATCTGCACAAAGGTTAGTGTAAGATGTAAATAAAAAGGAAGATGGTTATACCTTAGTGGCGATGGCGCTTTGGGCCTCGATATGCTCCAAACGTTTGCTTAGGGGACGATATACGGTCCTTTGTTTGTTTTATTCGAGTGTAGCCGAGGATGTGTCTCGTGATTGCTACTTCACTGCTTGCTTATCCTTTGGCTCCTTCGATGTTGGAGGTGTAGATGCCGGTGCTACATCCTGCGCCACGAACATCTCTCTCGCTGCATGTTGTTCCCCATATATGGTTTTTATTCCGTCCTTTGTCGCGAACTTCATCATTTGATGAAGGGTTGATGGTACTGCTCTCATGCAGTGTATCCACGGCCTTCCGAGCAAGGCGTTGTATCTCATGTCTCCTTCGATGACATGGAATTTGGTATTTTGGATCGTGCCGGCCACGTTGACCGGGAGGGCGCTTTCCCCTTTTGTTGTTTCGCTTGCCATGTTGAATCCGTTGAGGACTCGAGAGGCGGGCACAATTTGGTTAAGCAGTTTGAGCTGCTCCGCCACCCTCAACCTGATAATGTTGGCCGAGCTACCTGGATCCACAAGTACACGTTTAATTTGAAATGTATTCACAAGAAAAGAGATTACCAGTGCATCGTTATGAGGCTGAGACAGGGTCTCGATATCCTCGTCGCTGAATGTTAGAGCGTCCTCGGGTATGTAACCTCGGGTTCGCTTTTCCATAGTGATGGATATTTTATTCTTCTGATAGTGGGTTCTTGTGGGACGTCGATTCCCCCGACAATCACGTTGATGACATGTTGTGGTTCTTCTACTTCAATTTTCCTGCTTGCCTCTCTTTCCAGATATTGATTTTTGGCTCAGTCACCGAGGAACTCTCAGAGGTGCCCTTTGCTGAGTAGTCGGGCTACTTCTTCTCGGAGCTGTCTGCAATCTTCGGTCCTATGATCGTGCGTGCCATGAAATTCGCACACTAACTTGGAGTTCCTCTGCGACTAATCTGATAGTACAGGTCTTGGCCACCTGGTGTCTCTGATTTTACTGATGGCAGATACGATGTCTGAAACGTCAATGTTGAAGTTGTATTCCGACAAACGGAGTGCCTCCATCGGTGCTGTGTGCCTGTTGAATTCGACTCTGCTCACGAGTCCCCGAGGGTTCTGACCTCGGTCTGCTCTTCGATCGTTTCGAGGTATGTTACACCTTGGGGCGTTTCTCCTATCTTCGATGTACGGTTGGTACCTTTCTTTGGCTTTGGCTCCTTTGCTAGGAGTCTGCTTGGATTTACCGAGCCCGAGGGGGCTCCCAGTTGGTCGTCCTCGACACTGATCTTTGATTGGTTTCGGTTGTGGACATCCGACCAGGTCACAGCGGGATATTAAACCAAGTTCTGCTTCAATTGCTTCGAAGCCACCCAGCTTCATTCGTTCAAACCTTGGGTGAAGGCCTGCACTGCCCAGTCGTTGGAGACTGGCGGTAGTTCCATTCATTCCATTTGAAAGCGAGACACGAACTCTCGCAGCATCTAGTTCTCTCTTTGCATGATTTTGAAGACGTCTGATTTCCTTGTAGCTACCTTGATGGCGCCGACATGTTCTTTATTAAAGAATCTTCCAGCATGGCAAATGAATCTATTGAGTTCGGAGCAAGGTTGTGATACCACATCATGGCCTCTTTCGAAAGTGTTTCTCCAAATTTTTTGAGCAGGACGGACTCGATCCCGTCGTCCTTGAGGTCGTTGCCCTTTTACTGCACAAGTGTAGGCAGTGACGTGCTCATTGGGGTCCGAGCTTCCATTGTATTTTGGTAGTTCGGGCATTCGGAATTTCTTTGGGATGGGCTTTGGAGCAGCATCTAATGGGAATGGTTTTTGTACGAACTTCTTTGAATCAACACCCTTCAAAATCAGGGGTGCGCCCGAGATCTGGTCGACCCTCGAGTTGTAGGTCTTTACCTTTTTGTCGTTGGCTTCTATCATCTTTTCACCCGACTCAATCCTCTTTGTGAGGTCTTCGAGCATCTTTATGATAGCGGGGTCGGTTGCTGATCCATTGTTGCTCGACCTTTCAGGTACTTGTTCGGTTCGAGGGGCCGTTTTCGGGGCCACTGTACTCGAGATTTTTTGGCAGCTTTGCAGTTGAGCAATCGCTAGCTGTTCTGCCTGTAACATTTCAAAACTAACGTGAAGTCTAACCTCTTGTTCCTCGCGAGTTGGGTTTTTTGAGCTTCTTGTTGGTCTCCTTGTCGTATGCTCTTGTTGGTGTGGGAGCTTATATCGACGTGTTGAGCATCACGTGAGACCACATTCGCGGGGATCGGTTTTGGTGCGTCCTCAGTGTTTCGTGATGGTACACTAATACCTGGAACAACCACACCATTCTCCCATGGTCTTCAAGACCGTTATCATCATATGTATTCACTGAGTTAGACATTTGACCTGAAATCAAAGATTTTTGGACAACAATCACTACTATTTTTAGCCCCACGGCGGGCGCCAAACTGTTTACCTTGAAAATGGTAATAACAATTAGATTTGATTTTGTGGTTCTAAAAATACGTGATTTATTTTTATGTGCAATAGGTGCTAAGTAAGAGACTATAAAATAAGATAAGAGCTTGAAGATAATATGTTCAAGCAACCCAGTGGATGAGAATCGGGGCCTCGAGGTCGAGCTCGATGTTGAGTTATGAATGGCCGATGAAGGGCTAGCAGTATTGAGAGCTTTGATGAAGGCTTTTTATGGTCAATAATGAGAAATGAATGAAGAACAATAAATAGAGCACAATGAATATAAGCAATAAATGTAAGTAATGAAACCAAGAGAATATGTTTGAGTTAGAGAGCTGAGGATGTTCTTGTATTGAATGTTGTGAATAATGTTGTGTGTCTTTACAAAATGACAAGGGTCCTCTTTATATATGAGGGTGAATCCCAACATAGTACAAATGTATTTATTACAAAGATACATGGCGGGTACAGCCATTTAATGCCACGGTACGGGCTTGTACTAGCCTAATAGGCTTGGCCAGCTTTAGTCACATGCCTTGGGAACTTCCCGTTGGTCCATCATAGCCACTGGTTTGCCCTGCTTCGAGATCGAGCGTATGGAAGCCCTCGGAGTCGGGCCTCGAACCTGGCCTCGAGCCTTCCGAGATCGAGCTGTAGGATATCATAATGATCATAAAATCGGACCCTCTAATTATACCGTATACAATATGGTGCATGGATAATACTCTGAAATCTTAAGTGCATTCATAACGTAATTAAATCTGGATCATTGATCGAATAATTCATTTTGTTCCTTCTCAGCTTTCTTTAAACGAAAGTGATTACTTTTCTTGGCCTTTCTGCTTTGTTGCGTGCATACTTGGCTTATCTTGGAACTCACAAATACAAGAATCCCATGTAACCTATATGATCTTGAACATCACCTTTTGACTTATTTCTTCATCCCGTCCATTAGCCACGATAGGTGCCACTTCCTTATAGAGTGCATACGATGTTGTTGTGAGACTATTGTTACAAGACCATTTCCTCTTTTGGTCATTGTGCTTAGGTTGAAGCCTTCTTCCTTATTTTCTCAGTTAGTCTTTTGAACTTGGGGAAGACCCTCTGACTCTTGTAAAGCTGCGAGCTTATTACATCGTATACTCGACAAAATTTTTGATGTCCTTCCTTGCCTATAATTATCCCTAGTTACATACCTTCGCGCCCTTGTGCTCGTAGGGTTGCTTCTGAACTAAATTTTTTGATTGTTTCCCAGTGGCACTCCCTTTTATTTTTGTAACACTTATACAACACCTTTAACTACCCCAACTCCTATCTCATTATTTCTTAAGGATCACGATATCATATCTGCGAGACTGAATTCCCATGTAATGTTTATCTTACATGATCTGTTGATTTGTCTATATCCTCTTGTCTAGCCATAACTAGGTTCTTCCTGAATCAACTACTAACTACTCATTGGCCCATTCTCATATCAATATTCCGCGTAATCTTTCTTGGGTTATTTCTTTTATTTTAACTTAATTCTTGCACTGGCTCCTTATTTATCAATAACATCCCGAGATGGAACCCTTACTTCCTCTCCTTGACGTTGTGCTTGCATAATGTTCTGGAATCATAGCATATCTGTAGGATTTGAATAAGTGCAATCTCATCCCCTTTTCATTTTTATCACATTCTTCCTTTACCATTCCATAGTTACTAGAGCCACTTAACTCTGACTTAATGCCACATCACTCCATATTCCCCCCATTAGGGGAGTATTAAGATTAGTGCTATGACGATCTACCTATAGATGTTTTACCTCTTCCTGTTTGGCGTGTTTCACATCATCGATGACCCTTACTCGCCTCGGGGTAATCCTTCTGTAACAAGGATAACGAAATTCCTTACTCACGAGGGTGACACATAGTGTAACTGGCACACATAGCCTCTTAAGCTTAACTTTGCTCACATTGCTTGCTTTAAGGAAGCGTCTTCTTGAATGATCTTTAAAGGTTATTCTTGTGTCGTCCATTCTATTATCGCCGGAGTGCAATCTTTGAAATTCTCATGATACCGACTATTATCAAATCATTCAGTCCCTAATTTATGTTTAGTTTATCTTGTTCACTAGCCCATACTGATTTCTATTACTCTGGGGTCTAACTTTTCCTTCTAGTAGTCACGTTGGAGTCACGAACTTATTTCTCGAAATGAGGATATGACTGTATGGCCTCTACTCTCTTGTGGTCTCAAGGCTTGTTAGCTTTCGTATTTTCCTTCACTTGACTATAGACTCTGTAATATCATTATTTATTTTTTTGATCTCCCGTTGTCATCCATGTATCACATCTTACTCATAATGCTTTACTATCTCTCTTCTTATTTCCCTGCTAATATTTCTGTCTATCACTTTATTCTGAAAACTTCAACAAGACATTCTTTTGCTTTTAGCTCCTCTTGTTCCATCCACTAGCTTTTCGGGTTGCCTAACATTCTCGTTCTACTAGCGATGAGAGTCACACTAAGGTAATATTTATTCCTTCTAGGATTCCAGTGCCTGTCTTTGTAATTAATTTTTTTTTGAACATTATAGTATTCATATCTAGTTGTCTCATTCTAGAGTGCACTATCTGGGTGTCCCACAAGGAGATCTATTAGCACATTTGCAATATTCTTCAAATATGTCAACTAACGCAAACAATCCATTCACTACTTTGGGTTACTCTAACCCAGCCGGATCCTGATAACCCGCCCTTTTCTTAAACTATATCTGTTAGCTCCCATAGGGCATAGCTGAAATGGGTGTGGCCAACTGTACATACCTCTGTTACTGTTGAAGGTAACTCAAAATGCTTATATCTCTCTTCCTGAATTGTAAATAATGATCATCTTCACTAACTGGGTACTTCGTACCCTTCTTCACCTTCCTTCTTTTACTTGTTGAAACTGGTACCTCTAATTCTCTCGTTGCTTTTTACCATATGGGCGGATAGATATTCATGACTTGGAGCTCCTTAACAAGAAGCTTACACATCTTGGTACACACATGATTTGCTGAAGACCTTACATTTACTCATCATAAGCATCATGCAAAATCGAGTTCCTCTAACTCAACACTTCCACATCCATATGCAATCTCTTACCAACTGTCTTTCTGGATGTAGGTATTGTTGTATTATAAATAAAATAGAATTTAGGAGTTCGAATTCTTACAACCGAGCTCTACCACACGATCTAGAGTAAGAAGAAAGAGTGACAGTCTTATATGCCCTATAGCCTCTTGCTTATAAATATGGTGCACAACAAACCTATAAACAAGACACTAATAGACACGGCTTGTAGACTCCTTAGGAAAAAATTGCTCTGATACCACTTTTGTCACGACCCAAACCGATGGGCCGCGATGAGCACCCGCTACCTTACTCAACCGAGTACCAACGTAACATATCTTCTGTATCATACTATCATAGGTAATTAAAATGGAAGGGTTGCTGTGAGATAAGTAGAGTGAAACATGAGGGGACACTCGACATAGGACGACCCAATGTGTAATACAAACATATACATATGACATACAGGCCTATAAGGCCGACATGATCCTTAATATACTCAAAACATAGGCCGACAAGACCATACAAGTATCCGTATACATGACAATTGTCTAAAAGCCTCTAAGAGTACATAAATATCATAAAGGTCGCGACAGGCCCCGCCGTACCAATCAATAGATGTCCACATCATACTGACCAAATAAGCAACTCTGGAGTAAATTGAGCATACCAATATCTTCTCCTGAGTTGATAGCCTACTTGGAGGACTCTCAACCTGTCTAATGGAACCTGCGGTCGTGAAACACAGCGTCCCCAGGCAAAAGGGATGTCAATACAAATAATATACCGAGTATATAAGGAACGAAAATCGATAAATAAAAGACATGAGAGAAATATGGAGTAAAGGACTCAACATGTATGTCTGAATAGCTCCGTGAATCATTTAATATTTATAATGTCATGCATATGCGTATAAATATCATACCATGAATAGGTATATGCATTCATAACATCATCAAGCCTCTGAGGGCATCCCATCATATCTTCTATAACGCTATCTGGTCATGGATCAATGTACATATCTAAATGAATGCAATGCATAAGAAGTACGTCAATAAAATCTCTCAGAATGTTATAAGACCATTATGCCTTTGATTAATATCATGAAATAAACTTTATCATCTTACGTATTTTCTATGACACATGAACAGATGATAGAACAATAGGACACCTGGGAAATCAAGAACATAGGCACCTCTAGTATTTCTATGAATAGAGTCATTTATGAGCATTTGCTCATTTTGTTTGTATTGTATGGATCATGCCAAAAGGAAAGAAGGGATAGCCTTAACATACCTGAGCTGATACTATTGACAATTCCTCTAACATACGTCAATTGCAACAAAACACGTAACGGCAGATCGATGTAGGGGAAATCCGTATGATATTCTTGAGAAAGATTGTACCGTGCTCTCTTAGAATTGCATCTTGCGCTGCTACTACATGATACAATCTCACGTGAATTGCTGAAGCTTCATCCGTTATTTAGTAAATGTGACCATCTTCATTTTGTAAGTTAGAGAAGCCTTTTGTATTAGTGGGTATGGGCCCCACTTATGTATGACTAAGACACAAAACTATCTTAATGTGCCACCTTATTATATGGACTTAAGAGTCACAATTTCCTAAAGCCTTGGCTGCAACAAAGATTTTAATTAATTAGTTAATCTCCCACTAAAAATTATTAATTACCCAATTATCCACCCAATTAAGAATTACCTCAAATTAGTTAAAATACTACTCACTTTTAACATACCTTATACTCCTTACTATCATGGTCATGTGGTACCTTGTATGGTACTAGTCCATAAATACCGGGTATTATAGCTTGGACCGTATTTTATCCCAAATTGTCAAACTTTGACGGAACTCATTTTCTTCAATTCGCTGACCTCTAACCTTCACGGCACTTACTTATCGCCTATTATTAATAACATTAATGCTTATAACCTCAAAATAATCTCATTCCCGAGCCTACGTCGATTAACTTACGACGAAACTTTAACATACGAAAATGTGAAATGTAACATCGACGAATTACCGTGGGGTGTAACATTAGGCATCATTCAACCATCCTTACCAAAGGACTACGTGGGTATGATTTTAGATCCATCACCTAGCGATAATATCAAATTAATTGAAAACCAAAGCCTATTCAAAAAATAAGGTAATGTAGCTTTGTAAAATCATTTTAGCTCCCTAGAAAACTTCTCAACCTCACATCAAGCCATCTCCCCTATGACAATATCATAATCTTATTAATGGTCCTGATATTCAAAATGCCTGAGAGCATTAATGAGCAAGACAAATTAACATCTCTAGCAGTTACTAACTTAAATCCACCCATTAACATATATACAACTCCCCTATCACTGAACTCCCTCACTATAAACACAAACAAAATTGAAGAATTTAAAAACAAACCTATCAAAGATGCCAAAACTTCCAAACAAGTACCAAAAAAGAAATGTAAGGGCAAGGAGGAATGTGTGGGTGAGGGACCAACACCAAAGAAATAACTTCATGAACATGCTCCCCCAAGCCACATCACCCACTCCCCAAGCACCAACACTATACAAAACCTTACATTTACCTTCAAACCATGTCCCTCAAAGTTGGCTAGAGAATGGTCTAATAGGTTACAACCTAAGCTTATGTCTACAGGTCAATGGGGAGGACATACTGATCCAAATAGAGGATCCATGCTACCTGCCCAAATTGTAGCGATGGGACTGAGGATAGCCATGAGAAATATCGTGAATAATTCATGGATAGCACATGCTTTATCCCAAAATCAGGGGATACCGTTACCATGGAGCCCACATGCATGGTGAAATCAGCATGCATAGTGTCACGCCCCGAACCTGGGCCTGGACATAACACGACACTCGGTGCCTGACTACATGTGACCGAGCGAACCAACTGGCAGGCTGAATCAACATGTGATATCATAACATATTAAATGCGGAGTGATAAACTAACACATGCTGGTACACTGAAAGTCTGAATGATAAAAATCAAAGTGTGGAAACACTAATACAAGTCTGAAACATATACGTAGCCAATATTGTTTAACATGAAAAGATGTGACTCTGTCTAGCTGTTACTCTAGTCTATGAAGCCTCTAATGAAGTACTGAAAACACTAACTGCCTATAAATACTGAAGACTGTAAGGTAATGATGATGCCCTGAAAGAATTGGGATCACCAAATAGCTGGTACGAGAATCCTAGCACTCGGAATCATCAACCTGTAAATCATTACCTGCATTGTGAGATGCAGGCCCCGGGCAAAAGGGACGTCAGTACATTTGAATTGTACTGGTACGTAAAGCAACTGAAAGAAAGAATTATAACTGCTGAAACTGAAACTAAGCTGGTAACTGAGAATTTATAATTGATAACTGAAATGTTAACTATTGAAACTGAAAATGAAGTGATAACTGAGAAGATAACTGATAACTGATAACTGATCTGATAACTGAAAAGATAACTGATAACTGATAACTGCAAAGATAACTGAAAAGATAACTGATAACTGATAACTGGAATGAATAAAGGAAGTAAGGATATGAATACTCCCTCTTCTGAATGATGAACAACCTGTTTATCTGAATATTAAATTGCGGTCAGGCCCAATATATATATGTGCACAACTGCGGCCTCGGGCCCAAGCATACGTATACATAATTGCGACCTCAGGTCCAAAATGCATAAAGCATAAACTGCAGCCTCGGGCCCAAAGATGCATAAAGCATAAACTGCGGCCTCAGGCCCAAAGATGCATAAAGCATAAACTGCAGCCTCAGGCCCAAAGACAGGTGTTCAACATTCAGGAACTGAGAATCATACTGAAATACATGATGCTGAAATACTGAATCATACTGAGTTACATGATACTTGAATGCTGAATCTCACTGAGTTACATAATACTGAGTAGGACTGGACTGAGACATATATTGTTGAACTGATTATGAACACTGAAACTTTAACTATTTATGACATGCTGAGTAAGCTATACTGAGACTCAGGGACATCAAACCCAAGTCTATATTGAATACGAACTGAGCTCACAACATTCAGAATGAAAGTCATGAACGAGTTATGAATCTAGAGAATAGAAGTTCTGCAACTATTCAAGGAATTGGGCTTAACTATATTTCTGAGGCAATTGGTAACGTCGTAAAAGAAACGTAGTGTAGGGAGAATCATTAAAGTTCCCAAACATAGAGAGTTAGCCTCACATACCTTAACTTCCTGCTCTTGAGCGTAATACAACATTCGCCAACCCTGTCAACTTTAATCTATGTCAATACAAGTCAAAGGGATTCCATATTAGCATAAATTCTCATGTTTTAGTCACTTAAACATTTTCTCAATCACTTGGTGACATAAAGCTTCATGGTCCTTATTAATGGTGTTTCTACACCCAACAAGCCATTCTCTTGATCCTAGATAAATTCTAAAGTCTCAAATGGTTATAATCAACATTATTCTTCATCACCCATAAGGTAAACAACACTCTTAACCAATAATCAACACTCAACACCCCAACCCTATAATAATTCATGCTTTTCTATCAAAACCATCAACTCATATCTCATGCACTAGGGTTTATAATCATCAAACCAATGCTAGAATCAATTAGAGGGTGAAGATATTACCTTTTTGACGTTCAATCTCCTTGAATTCGAGTTCTAGGGTTCCTTCTCTCAACAACGATGTCCCAATCAAATATCTAATGATATGGAGGGTTTACCCATGTTAATAAGATGTTGGGAAATTGAAATTAACTTAGAATCACCATTAGAACTTACCTTGGATGGTGGAAGGACCCTTAAGGAGTTAGGTTTTTGAGAGTTCCCCTTTCTAGAGCAAGTTTTTATGTTTTGGGGCTGTGGGGGACGAAATATAGCTTTACAACGACCCCCCCACTAGCGCGCTCGCGCACCTGGAGGCTTGCTTGTGCTACTGATCATGCTAAACGGCAGTAACACTGCCTCAAAATTAGCGCGTTCGCGCTAAAGGGCGCGCTTCCGGGCGTGCATACGCATACTGTTCCGTAAACCACACATAACTTTTTGCACAGAGATCCGTTCGGGCTCCATAATATATCGTTGGAAAGCTATTTCAAAGGACTACAACTTTCATGCTTTGCCTTGTCCCCAATTCCTTTCACATTTTCACTAAAACTTGATGGAAGACAGACCTTCTGCAAACATAGTTGATTTTGTCAAATCTTATGCACCTCACTTTCTATCTTAATTTTGAAACAACTATTCCACCCATAATCATCCCGATGGGACTTCACATGTCCAAAATATAACCTTACTACTCCTTTAACTCATTCACACCTAGGTCAAATTTACGGGGTGTTACACATAGATAGCACAACACCCATCGAACCTTCTCAACTCGAACTCACCACTATTCCCAATTTATTTCTTATTCCATGCTCTTTTGTTGTTATCTGACTTTCCGGGGTCGTTGGTTAGGTTCCGGGGATGTTTCAGTATGAATCGGGACACTTAGTCCCAAGGGTAGAAGTCTAATTTGAAAGAGGTGACTGGATGTTGACTACTGTGTAAACGACTCGGGAATGGTGTTTTGATGGTTTCGATAACTCCGTAGGGTGATTTTGGTCATAGGAGTGTGTCTGGGTATTGATTTGGAAGTCCCTGGATGATTTTAGCTTGAATTGGCGGAAGTTGGAAAAGTTGATGTTTGGAGGTTGAGAAGTTTGACCGAGAACTGACTTTGTTGTTACCGGGCTCGAATTTTAGTTCCAAAAGTTGGAATAGGAATGTTGTGTCATTTATGACTTATGTGCAAAATTTGAGCACAATCGAAGTTGATTTGATAGATTGTAGAAGTTGAAAGTTTATTAGTTTCAATAGGTTTAAATTGGGGTGAAATTCGTGTTTTTGATGTTGTTAGATGTGATTTGAGGCCTCGACTAAGTCTGTGTGATGTTTTATGATTGTTTGGTATGTTTGGATGGGGTCCCGGGGACATCGGGGATGATTCGGATGGAAATTGGATTAGAATTAAGGAAGTGTTGTTGCTACTCATATCTGGTTCAATAGCAGCTGTGAAGGATTGGTCACCGGTGCGGGACCGTAGAAGTGGCCAAGGGGACATAGGTGCGGTTCTGGGTGAGCTGGGTTATTTGCGTTGGAGGTTTGAGTGACGATTTAGCGCCGGAAATTGGTAATTTTGGTATGGATGGACTCGTGGTTGAATGGGTATTCCGATTTTGTAACTTTGTTGGATTTCGAGATGTGGGTCCCAGGTTGAATTTTTGACTTTTGTTTAAGAACTTAGTTTTATCATGTGGAATTGAATCTTATAGCTTGTGTTGATTGTGTCGAGTTATTTGTGGCTAGATTCAAGTTCGGAGGCCAATTCGTGAGGCAAGGCTTATTGGAGTAGAGTTTTGCGCAGATTGAGGTAAGTAACACTTCTAAATTTTATTATGAGGGTATGAATCCCTAAATTACGTGTTGTATGGTTGGTAATGACGGGCACATGGGCGTGCATCGTAGTAATTGTGACTCGGTCAATTTCATGAAACTGTGTAGCCATTTGACATTGATGTTATTCATGTTTACTTCATGTGTCAAATAATTTGAGATGTGATTTGTGTTAGAAAACATGTTTAGGCTATATGCTGGTACTTTTGGAACCCACAGATGTCGTTCTTTTGTTGTCGAGTATCTGCTTAAATTGCAATTATGTACTCAGTTGGATTCATTATTTGCATATCATATTCTCGATCTCTGTTACAATTTACTGTTACCTCATGTATCATTATTTTTGGTTGTTTGGAAAGAGTGTTGTGAGCCGAAGAATCTGAAGAGATTAATGGCTGTGTGAGGCTGAGGGCCTGTTTCGGATTGATATTTATAGGATTGGGTTGCACGCCGCAACCGATTTTATTGATTCATGATGGGATCGGGCTGCGCGCCGTGGCAGGTTTATTAGCGCTTGGGCAGGATCCGCTCCTCCGGAGTCTGACATACCAGTAGTAAGTGCAGGTACTGCACCGTCTTGAGCGACTGAGTGTGATGAGTGAGAGTTGAGATAGACATATTGAGTACCCTGAGAGTTGAGGTACGTGAGGCCACCATTGTGATGCATTACACGTGACATGCACATTATCATGTAGATATAGAGATGCAGCATTCGTCATATCAGTCCTACTAGGCATATTTAATCTGTATTGAGCTTAAATTTTTAGTTACTTGAAAGCATGCCTATATTTTCTGAATTTTCTACATATTGATTATTGGATTTCCTTCTGAGTTTTCATTGTGATTGTCTGGATTTGGACGATACCTTTTCGAGCTCGTAACTGCTTTCAGCCCAAGGTTAGTCTTGTTACTTATTGAGTACATTGGTCGGTTGTACTCATACTACACTCTGCAATTCGTGTGCAGATCCAGGTACTTTCGAGCATGGTGATTTCTGATTTTGGAGTCTTAACAGTTCGGAGACTATCGAGGTTACTGCTTTAGCGTCTACAGACCTTGACTCTCATCATTTTTCTTTTAGTTTATTTATACTGTTCTACCTTCCTAGTGTGATGACCCGAAAGGTCATCTTGTATTTTAGAACTAAATTTGCGCTTTTAAGCCTTAAAATCTCATTTTTACCCTCCTCGATTTGTGTGCATAGTCCATATGTTTTTACGGAAAGCTTTTATGTTAAAAGTTGTTGAAAATAAGAAATTTTGCCTAAAAACATCCTTTGAGTTGACTTCGGTCAACACTTTTGGTAAACGGACCCGGATTCATATTTATTGTCCCGGTGGGTCCGTATCCTGATTTGGGACTTGGGCGTATGCCCAAAATCAAAATCGAAAGTCCCTAGCCCGAGATATCGGACTTTGTTGAAATTTGAAAGTTAAAGGCTTAATGAAATGGAAGTGTTTGACCAGGTTTTGAATTTTGTATATCGTGTTCGTATTTTGGTTCCATAACCCGGTATTGGTCCAATATCACATTTATGACTTGTCTGTGAAATTTGATGAAAAGCGAAATTGGTTTGACGTGATTCAGACGTCCGGTTGAGAAATTAGAAGTTTCAAAGCTTTCTTGAAAATTTTATTTGATTTGGTGCTAAGTTTGTTGTTCTAGGTGTTATTTGGTGATTTGATCGCGTGAGCAAGTTCGAAATATGTTTTATGACTTGTGTGCATGTTTGGTTTGGAGCCCCGAGGGCTCGGGTGAGTTTCAGATAGGCTACAGAATGAAAATAGGACTCCAAAATAGGAGTTTCACTTCCGGTCAAACTTCTCGAAAACCTTCAAATTTCTACTTTCGCCAAATGACTCCAAAATGATCTACAGGCCTCCAAATCCACTTCTGATCGCGCTCCCAAAACTAGAATCACCATACGGAGCTATTCCCAGACATAGAATCCCAAACGGACATCGATAACACTGAAATTCACTTCAACCCAAATTTATGAAATTTTTCCAAAATGCTAACTTCCACAATAGGCGCCGAAATGCTCCCGGTTAATCCAAAACCCGATCCGGCCATACGCCCAAGTTCGAAATGATCATACGAACCTGTTGAAACATTTAGATCCCGATTCCGAGGTTGTTTAATCAAAATCAACCATTAGTCAGATTCTTCTAACTTTAAGCTTCCGAAATAAGAATTCTCTTTCCAAATTAACTCCGAACTCTCCGATTTCAATTCCGACTACGTGTACAAGTCATAATACCAGAAGTGAAGCTGCTCATGGCCTCAAACTACTGAAAGATGTGCTAGAGCTCAAAACGACCGGTCAGGTCGTTACATTCTCTCCCACTTAAACATACGTTCGTCCTCGAACGTGTTAAGAACTGCGCTGGAGTTGTCCGAAATCACTGTTTAACACCTCGTGCACCTAACGTGCTACCACAACTCAGTTGAGCACATTAGCTCGAGCAAATCTAAAAATATTCTCTTATATTTAGGAAAATAAGCCTTAGAGCCCAGTTCCAACATCTGGAATTCTCTACCAGGCCTGCTTTCAACATACGAGTACCGTATCAATCACCACACGATGTACCAGAACATGACTGCATACCTTTACAGAATTCATACCATGCAGCACAGCATTCACATGACCATAATAACATTCTCTGAACATAATAGCCGACATTCCACGAATCTGATGCTCCCAATGCACCTTGTGACATATATAAGTCTTGTCCCAACTTTTGCAATACCGCCACGACGGAAGAGATGTGTAGAAATTCATAACCAACTGTCGGGTCAACAAATCATTGAGTCTATACTCCTGACGAGAACTATCACCTCATTTTGAATCAAATAATGGAATTTGCTCTTTAATATACTTCATATAATCCGATCACACTGATCACAGATCCAATAATCTCGTCTCACCCAATATATGTTGTTCAGTCAATAAGCCCCCTCAGACACTGCCAAAAGTCCCATATGATGCCACAATGTGCCAATAAGCTACAAACTCGAACGTGATACATAAGGAAAACAAACTCTGGAAAGGACTACTCAACTTGCGCAACTAATTAGACAACCAAAAAGGTGTCATGAACCTTCCTCAGAAAATGAGAAACAAAACACACAAGATAGAATATAGGGTACTTTACTCAATATCACACTGTTGCGGCGTGCAACCCGATCCAAACAACATACTCGTGGCAGCGTGTCACCCGATCCACACATAAAATTCATATAAGGAAATACTTACCAAGATAAATTTCTCATTACTACAAAGTACGGAATATCGGCCACAAGCACGCTAAGTGCATAATACCATCCCTGGGGAGCCAGATAGCGCCATAAGCTACAAAACTCAAGCACAACTAGGGTGAGATATATGATCTGAATCTCGAGAGCCATCCTGCTCAGATAACACCATCGCTACACGGAACCTCAACACATATGAAATTTATGAAGCCGTTTCAAAATTCCTACAACACAATCTAAGATTATATGAAATAGCCGACGACAAAACAACATCCAACGTCCGAATACTCCTCCAGGAGGAGCGCCATACTGAAATGAACACATTTGGCTTGATATAGAGCCCATATTCATATTTAAATTCATTCAGAGACCTCAAGCCTATTCTGATCGCACCGCACAAGGCTAATACTCTTTCAAGGGTTCATAAGAACCCATTCTTCTCATAAACACAAGAACAACCATCATAACCAGAGCAAACTCCCATAGTCCACAATTCACGGAACCGAGCGCCATCCAGGCATAATTTCACAAATTAGCGCTATTACCACAATCTTCGTACTTGGTTTAAATCTTCAGTCAATCAGGTTACTGTGAGCAC
This sequence comes from Nicotiana attenuata, assembly GCF_001879085.1. Lineage (NCBI taxonomy): Eukaryota > Viridiplantae > Streptophyta > Magnoliopsida > Solanales > Solanaceae > Nicotiana > Nicotiana attenuata. The sequence goes on from NW_017674365.1 coordinate 78,757, forward strand.
GTGATTTTTGCCCTATATGAATTACTCCCATAAATTCAAGAAAATAATTTTTTCTCATTATTTGCAATTTTGTAGATTTTTCGTAGGACTTTTGTTAATTGTTTGCATTTATCTGTGCATGTTTATTTAATGTAAATCATTAAAAATACCAAAATTACCATGCATTGCATTTAGGATTTATTTTTACATTTTTAGGCTAATTAGTAAATTAATTGCGTTATTAAAAAATGAAAATCACAAAAATTGGCTTACTTTTGCATTGTTAACCTTTTAATTTTAAATTTTTTAATTATTCTTTTAATTTAGGAGTTAATTAGTTTTTGTAAATACTATGATGAGTAATTAGCTTAATTTGATAAATTATTTTAATTTAAGAGTTAATTTGGTTGGTTAATGTAACGACTCGACCGGTCGTTTTGAGCTCTTGCACTTTGATCGCCAGTTCTGGGGCATGACTTGCCCCGTGTTATGTATTATGACTAATGTAGAACGTTGGTTTTGGTTTCAGGAAAATTTGGAATGAATTTGAAAGAAATAGTTTCAGTTGAAAGCTTTGAATTTGAAAGGTTTGACCAAGAGTTGACTTATTTGTATATGAGCTCGGATCAGAGTTTTTATGATTTGGTTAGCTTCGTTAGATGATTTGTGACTTAGGAGTGTGATCGGAAGTGATTTTGGAGGTCTGGTGTAGAATTAGGCTTGAATTGGCGAAGTTAGTATTTTGGCGAATTCCGGTTGATAGGTGAGATTTTGATCCGAGGGTCGGAATGGAATTTCGAGAGTTGCTGTAGCTTCGTTAGGTGATTTGGGATGTGTGTGCAAAATTTCAGGATATTCGGAGGTGATTTGGTAGGGTTTTTTATCAAATGCGTGTTTCGGAAGTTTTAGAAGAACTTAGGCTTGAATCCAATGTAAATTTGGTGTTTTGATGTTAGCTTTGGTGTTTTGATAGTGCAACTAAGTTTGAATGATCATATGTGACGTGTTAGTATGTTCGTATGCGGTCCCGAGGAGCTCGGGTGAGTTTCGGATAGGTTTAGGCTGCGTTGTGCTCGTTTTTCTTATGCTTCGACGTCGTTTCTTCAAGCATAAATGATATCATATTGAACAAATGAGCTCCGATTACTGTTTTGATTGAAGCATTAGATCCGTATCGTAATTACGGATCCGTAGCAAAAAGAATCGTCGAATTTGGACATCGTATGAGGATTTTATGGCCATTTTACCAAGGTTGCCAGATTTTCAGGTTAATGACGAAATTGCTCCCGACGGCGTATTAAAAACCTGCACTATTTGCAAATCTTAAAACCTACATATCTCCTTCATTATAAGGTCAAATTAAGTGATTCAAAAGCCTAATTTCATTAGAATTTCACAACGAATCCATTGGGAGCAGTAAAACGCGTGAATAGTATACCTATAATGAGAAGGTCGAGTTTTCTTCCAATTTTTGAACGGAAAGAAGCTTCTGAGGCGATTTTTAAGAGAGAAAATCAGTGGGTATCACAGAGGTAAGTGATTTGACTTTAAAACTCATTTATGGGTGATTATAGACCATAATCCCAGCCTTTAATTCATGAAAAACAGTAGAAAAATAGGATTTTGGGGCCTGAGATTATGAGACCTTTAGGGGTCTATTTGAGGGGTCAAACGAACTCCGATTTTGGTGTTCTTTATATCTACGGAATCGGGAGAAGATGAAGAACACTTTTCTGTAAAAATTTCTGAGTTTCGAGAAGTGGGCCCGGGGCTCGGGTTTTGTCAATTTCGGGATTATTGATGTTTTTCAATTATTTTCGATTGGGTATAGATCCTATAGAATAATGTGACGTATTTGTTGTGGTTTTGGTCAGATTCGACATGCGAGGAGGTCGATATGAGAGCAAGGCCATAGCGAGATAGGATTTTGGCCGGCTTGAGGTTAGTAATAGATGTAAATGTTGTGTTGAGGGTTTGAAACCCCGAATTTGCACATCGTAGTGCTATGTTGAGGTGACTTGCACGCCGGATGACGGGCGTGGGGTAGAGCACCGTCGGGGATTGTGACTTGGTCCGTCCCGCTTAATAAAATTACTACCTAATTGATTAAAGCTTAGTTGATATCCTTAAAATGGATTAATTGTCATAATTGGGCCTCGTGCCAACTGATTGAATCCTTCAGGGATTGCTCTTGCTGGTTTCTTACCATTTTTACATATCATTGAACTCAGCCCTAGTATTTGACACTGTTTTTGCAACTCAACCATTTTTTTTCTCAAACATGGAACCTAAATAATATTTCTAATGAAGCTTGGGCTGAATATTTATATATTATTGTATCCGAGGGGCTTATATGATTCTGGACTGTGTATGGGATCGGGCTGCGCGCCGCAGCAGTATTATATTGATATTGATATTGATATGAAGCTTAGGGCCTAATGGAGGCCACGAGATGGCTTGATATTACGCTTGGGCCGTAAGGGGCCCCTCCCAGAGTCTGCACACCCCAAGTGAGTGCCGTCGACGATAAATAAATGGAGCGGGCTACACGCCGCAGCGGGTACTAGAGAGTACCGTACTAGTTGTTGCATTTCTTAATTGATTGTCATTCATTTTCTTATCTGTTGCAGCATCATTGTTTTCATTGGTTTATTGAGTTGATATTATCTGGATTGAACTGCTGTAATTATAGCTTACATTGTGCCTATCCAGGATTTCTTACTCTCAACCCTTATTTATGTTTATTACTCTCTGGGTTGGAGGTACTCACGTTACTCCATGCACCTTGTATGCAGATCTAGGTGCACCCACTGAGGCTGAGTGAGGATTTCTCTGCCGAGCATCATATCTGGGAGCATCAAGGTAGCTGCATGACGTCCGCAGTCCTGATCTTCCCATCTAACCTATTTGCTTTATTTTCGCATTTCTCTAGAGCAATATGTAGTAGGTTGACACCCATGCATTAGAGGCTCAAACTTGTGACACCTGATTCTTCGGGCTGTGTAGTAGTATTTCTACTTGGGTTTTCCGCATATTTTAACTATATTTCAGAGTTTAAGTATTATGACTTAGTAATTATTTGTGTTAATTGAATCATGAACTGTATAAAAAGGGTTAAGGTTGTTGAATTGGTCGGGCTTGCCTAGCAGTGTGTTGGGCGCCATCACGATCGGGGTTGGGGTCGTGACAAGTTGGTATCAGAGCCTAGGTTACTTGGTCTCACGAGTCATGAGCCGGTTTAGTAGAGTCTCGTGGATCGGTATGGAGACGTCTGTACTTATCCTCGAGAGGCTGCAGAACCTTTAGGAAAACTTCACATTCTTGAATTCTTATCGTGTGTCCTTGATTCAGCTTGAAAAGAAACTCTTGAAATTCCTTCCACGTGTTCGTACGCGCGCGTGAGCGCTCAGTATCAGATGTGCCTTGATGGCTTGTGATTGCCCGATCGAGGGGCGAGATGTAATCTCTGTGAGTTTATGTTGGGCCAGTCTGGAGGACTTGAGGCCGGATCTTTTCCTATGGCTTGAGCACCGAGGTGCTGATCGTGTGAGCAAGTGTTTCGAACTTATATGTTCGGCATTGCCCCTATTAGTGGGAGTGACAGCTGGTTAGCTACGTGGTGAGTATGTTAGTGCTGCAAGGTGCATCTATGTGACTTATAGGTGATGAGGAAGGCCTACTGGATGATAGAAGAACTATTAGGTGTTTGAATTCCATTGCGATTCGAGGTATAGCCCGAGTTATGGGCGCGTGAAGAATCTTTTCACGTTTCCAGTTGAGAGTGAAGTAAAAAATTTTATGTTGCGGTATGAGTTTAGACTCAGGAAGACTAAGCGACTGCGTACAGTTTAGGACGGTGGAAGGTATACAGAAATGGTAGTTGGAGGCAAAGCAGGTGGGTCATCTCCTGCGGAGTGTTCTGAAGTTGTGTGATCCTTATGTTATCTATTAGAAGATCTCATTTACAAGTGAAGAAAATGTGTCGACATCTAAATTGGATCGCCTAGAGAGTGGGCTTAACTCTTGTGTGAGTGAATGCGAGATTTGCAGAAGAGTTAAAAAAAATTCTAGATGATTTGTGTTTCCACAAGCTTATGAAGGATTGAGTTTAATCTCACAATGGTATTAAGGCGGCAATGGAGTACGTGCGTTATGAGTTGTTGGGAGTGTTTTGATCTATGGCTTCGAGCCAAGTTGGGGAGTTTGCTATTGATTAGCTAATTGTATGGTTATGTGCTATGTTGGTTCCGGTTTGAGGCATGTTGGCGAATCAGTTCTGGTTGCGGAAATTGAGCCGAGGATGGCACGAGTGAAGCAAGATTTTGACAAAGGTTATATGGTGCTTCGTAGATGTGTGAGAATCACAGGATGTCTTAAGCTGTTGTTGGTAAAGAATGCTCGTTGCATAGAGCAGGAAGATGTTTGTATGTATTGGGATGAGGTCGGTGTCAGAGTGCTAATGAGGCACGGGTGGTTATGTTCGTTTGATCAGGTGAATTGCAGTTGAATAAGAAGTAAATGACTCTCGAGAATGGTTTTAACGTGTTCAAGATTCTACATGTAACAATCAGGTGTCTTAAGGTTGTGTATGTGGTTAGAGACTGTGTTTTCATTGGAAAAGGTCAAGACTTGTGGTATTTTTATGTTAATTATGGGATTCTATGTATAAGTATCTAGAAAGTAAAGGTAACGGATTTAGATTCGCAGGAAGTTCTTCAGAGTAAAGTATTTTGGAATGTGGTGTTTCTGGGAATATTTCAGAGAGGATTCAGTGGCTTATGGGTCTTAGACAGTGTGGTCTTGTGCTTGGGTCTCGTGTAGTGAGCCTGGGTTGAGGAACTGTGGTGCTACAGCAAGGGGGAATATCAAGTTGATGATGAATCAGAAGGGAAATTAGATAGATGGAATAGCTTGATAGTAGACCGAATCGGTATGGTAAGGATATGATTAATTCTTCATATGTGTTCGAGGTAATGAGCCCTTACAAGTATTTTGCAGCAATGCTCTTGGGTTTTGATGGCTTGCTTAGCTTGGTCGAGTTAGAAGGATTCCGTCCTGGCAGTTTAATTCATGCAAACGGAAATGAGAGAGTTCTTGTTGATTTCTACCGTGGTTGAAGAGGTGCATTTTCTACGAATATGAGAGACATGGAATGTGTAATGATTTTTCTTCTAGATGGGATCAATGGAAGTTCTTGACTAGTTGAGTGCGTAGATGTCTGTGGCTCGGAAGGGAGATAAAAGTTTTCCTGCTATCCTTGGATGGTATGGTATATGCGGTATGTTGTGGAGGATCGAGATTTGCGTGTACGAGGTTTCAGTTCAGTTATGAAAAGAAGTTCATAAAACTCTTAGGCAACGGGTAGCCTCAGATAATCAAGGAAATGGTGCTGCTAATTGGAAGCGATTTGACGAGAGTATATGTCTCAGAAAGAGGGTAATGTGATTAAACTGATGATACTTCGGTAGTATTGCGGCATTTTCTTGTTGGATCAACTGGTGGCACGGGAAATTTTAAAGTATCTATTGTGGAGTGATGGAGTATTTAAGGTATGGTATGCGTTCGGACGACAAAATTGGGATCATGTATGATGATTCGTGTGCTATATGGAGTTGGAGACTGGGAGTTCTCATGTACAGGCTATGTCGTGGTTGTGGATCGTGTGTATTCGGCACCGTTTAGAGGCAATCGGGATTTGGAGGCTCGAGTGGATCTTTATTTGGTGGTATGTTAGATTTTGGTGGGATGTTGAAATTCAGACTGGTTGTCTTAGTGTTAGGTGATTCTGAACTATTGCACTACGGGCTATGCCGGAAATGCCACGGGTTGAGTGGCGAGGTGCATTGGATTATGTTCTTGCAGAGTGGTTTATATTTGAAAGACCCAGCGGACGGCTGGGAAGGATTACTTTTCTTAATTGGTCCTTCGTGATGGATGTCAGTGCAGAGGTTTCTACCATTGGTTCCGTTCCGGTGTTAAGGGACTTTTCGGATGCGTTTCTTGTGGCCGGGGATGTCGCCGGGCGGGGTTGTGGATTTCGATATTGATTTGGTGCCGGCACCGTATCGTATGGCTCCAGCAGCAGTTATAGTAGTGGAAGGAGCAGCTTCAGGCTTTCTTGGTAATGAGTTCGTTGGTAGGCCGATGTGGGTACGTGTTTAGCTTGAGTTGGCTTGGTTGGCCCCGAATTGTATTGTTGAGGGATAGGTTGATTCGATCGTTATTGAGCTTGTTAGTGATCTGAGGAGAGCTATGAGTTGCTTTTCGGTGTTGTGAGACGTTATGATTTGTTGGTTATGGGCACATGTGGTGCGGTTCTATTGGGGATTCATAATGAAAGTCGAGCGGGAAGAGTAATTGGGTGTTTCTCGGTAAATGGAGTATTAGTTATGACCTATCGGGTTGCGTGGCGTATGTTATTTGTTTCACCATGGGTGTAATAAATTGCTTCGGTTCCAGACATCAATTTGTGCGTGGCTGTCGATTTTGAGCATAGTGACTTGAGGTGTTTCATGTGTTACAATATTTGGATAGGATCGCGCATTTTAGAAGAACTTAGACTTGAATCCGATGTAAATTTTGTATTTTGATGTTAGTTTTGGTGTTTTGAGAGTGCAATTAAGTTTGAATGATCATATGTGACGTGTTAGTATGTTCGTATGCGGTCCCGAGGAGCTCGGGTGAGTTTCGGATAGGTTTGGGCTGCGTTGTGCTCGTTTTTCTTATGCTTCGACGTCGTTTCTTCAAGCATAAATGATTTCATATTGAACAAATGAGCTCCGATTACTGTTTTGAATGAAGCATTAGATCCGTATCGTAATTACGGACCCGTAGCAAAAAGAATCGTTGAATTTGGACATCGTATGAGGATTTTATGGCCATTTTACCAAGGTTGCCCAGATTTTCAGGTTAATGACGAAATTGCCCCTGACGGCGTATTAAAAACCTGCACTATTTGCAAATCTTAAAACATACATATCTCCTTCATTATAAGGTCAAATTGAGTGATTCAAAAGTCTAAATTCATTATAATTTCACAAGGAATCCATTGGGAGTAGTAAAACGCGTGAACAGTATACCTATAATGAGCAGGTCGAGTTTTCTTCCAATTTTTGAACGGGAAGAAGCTTCTGAGGCGATTTTTAAGAGAGAAAATCAGTGGGTATCACAGAGGTAAGTGATTTGATTATTAAAACTCGTTTATGGGTGATTATAGACCATAATCTCAGCCATTAATTCATGAAAAACAGTGGAAAAATAGGATTTTGGGCCCTGAGATTATGAGACCTTTAGGGGTCGATTTGAGGGGTCAAACGGACTCCGATTTTGGTATTCTTTATATGTACGGAATCGGGAGAAGATGAAGAACAGTTTTCTGTAAAAATTTCTGAGTTTTGAGAAGTGGGCCCAGGGCTCGGGTTTTGTCAATTTCGGGATTATTGATGCTTTTCGATTATTTTCGATTGGGTATTGATCCTATAGCATAATGTGACGTATTCGTTGTGGTTTTGGCCAGAATCGACGCGCGAGGAGGTCGATTTGAGAGGCAAGGGCATAGCGAGCTAGGATTTTGGCCGGCTTGAGGATGAGGGTTTGAAACCCCGAATTTGCACATCGTAGTGCTATGTTGAGGTGACTTGCACGCCGGATAACGGGCGTGAGGTAGAGCACCGTCGGGGATTGTGACTTGGTCCGTCCCGCTTTATAAAATTAATACCTAATTGATTGAAGCTTAGTTGATATCCTTATAAAAATGGATTAATTATCATAATTGGGCCTCGTGCCAACTGATTGAATCCTTCAGGGATTGCTCTTGCTGGTTTCTTACCTTTTTTACATATCATTGAACTCAGCCCTAGTATTTGACACTATTTTTGCAACTCGGCCATTTTTTTTCTCAAACATGGAACCTAAATAATATTTCTAATGAAGTTTGTGCTGAATATTTATATATTATTGTGCCCGAGGGGCTTATATGATTCTGGACTAAGTATGAGATCGGGCCTAATGGAGGCCACGAGATGGCTTGATATTGCGCTTGGGCCGTAAGTGGGGGCCCTCCCGGAGTCTGCACACTCCTAGTGAGCGCCGTCGACGATAAATAAATGGAGCGGGCTGCACGCCGCAGCGGGTACTAGAGAGTACCGTACTAGTTGTTGCCTTTCTTAATTGATTGTCATTCATTTTCTTATCTGTTGCAGCATCATTGTTTTCATTAGTTTATTGAGTTGATATTATCTGGATTGAACTACTGTAATTGTAGCTTACATTGTGCCTATCCAGGATTTCTTACTCTCAACCCTTATTTATGTTTATTACTCTCTGGGTTGGAAGTACTCACATTACTCCCTGCACCTTGTGCGCAGATCTAGGTGCACCCACTGAGGCTGAGTGAGGATTTCTCTGCCGAGCATCATATCTGGAAGCATCAAGGTAGCTGCATGACGTCTGCAGCCCTGATCTTCCCATCTAACCTATTTGCTTTATTTCCGCATTTCTCTAGAGCAATATGTAGTAGGTTGACACCCGTGCATTAGAGGCTCAGACTTGTGACACCGGATTCTTCATAGTAGTATTTCTACTTGGGTTTTCCGCATGTTTTAACTATATTTCAGAGTTTCAGTATTATGACTTAGTAATTATTTGTGTTAATTGAATCATGAACTGTACAAAAATTGTTATGGTTGTTGAATTGGTCGGGCTTGCCTAGCACTGTGTTGGGCGCCATCACGACCGGGGTTGGTGTCGTGACAGTTAATGAAGTTGAAAAAAAAAGAAGAAAACAATTGAAATTGAAAAAGAAAAAGGAAGAGAATCAAAAAGGCTGTTGATTTTGCGCATTATTATCGCAGCCCAAATAATTTCCCCCCCAAACCCGCTTCAGATCTGGCCCAAACTCCACCCCATACCCGACCAGCCCCTCTTGAAGCCAAACGACCCCGTTTTACCCTGTCCCATCTCAACCGTTTGGATCTCATTGATCCAATGGACCAGAACTAAGGTCCCCTAGGTATATTAGTGTCTGAACGACCCCTACCCCCCCATTCCACTACCTGGTGTTCCACCTATAATCAAAGGAGTGGATATGGACAAATACTCTCAACAACCTTTGAAGCCAAGTACTGCTCCTTTGCCTATTCCGAAGAATTTTAAACTACCCGATATCCCAAAGTACGATGGGACAACCGATCCCCGAGATCATGTGACTGCATTTACAACTGGCGTAAAGGGCAACGATTTGACCAAGCAAGAGATTGAATCAGTACTGGTCAAAAAATCCGGTGAAACGCTCACAAAGGGAGCATTGACATGGTATTCTCTTTTACCTGAAAACTCTATTGATTCTTTTGCTGAGCTTGCAGATTCGTTTATAAAGGCACACTCGGGAGCTCAAAAAGTTGATAAGAGGATGGAAGACATCTTCAAAATAAGCCAGATTAACTTTAACTTTGGCCTTGCAAGATGCTTGCCTTTACAAGTAAGCCATTGACCACAAATGTCTATACCATTGTGGTCTACATTGTGAAATCTCGCCCTTGATTACTCTGTATTAATGTTAGTATCGTGCTAAAGTTTTTCTCCTTGACTATGAAGAGAAATGACAGGTTTTTGCCACTTTCTTTCTTGTTGCTCCTTTTCTTCTTTCCACTTTCCCTTTTCTATCTTTTCATTTCTTTTCTTTTCCTTCTCTTTTCTTTTCTTTTCTCTTTCTTTTCTCTTCTTTTTCTTTTCTTTTCTTTTCTCTTCTTTTTTCTTTTCTTTTCTTTTCTTTTCTTTTCTCTTTTCTTTTCTTTTTATTTCTCTTTTTTCTTTTCTTTTTTACTATTTTTCTCTTGTTTCTTCGCTGATTTTCCCCGCTCGAGCTTACGAGTTTTATTATTGATTCCGAAAGAGGGGTACGAAAGAAAATAAATGAGGCTCAAAAGGGTAGCAAAGGACAAAGTGTTTGGATAGCAGAACAAAATGCCTTCGTCATTCCAATCTCCAAAACATGCCAAGTACAAACTACACAATTAAACAAACATGAGGAAAACATACGTAACATCTTTTGATTGCACCAGAATTACTAACCATATCCACACATGTGCCTTCTACATTTGTCAATTACCCCACACCATTGGACAACAATCACGGTACCACGAACGGCCCCTGTAGACTTGGGGGCAAACTTGCCTTTGGTTTCAAACCGATGCGGCATGATGTATTTCAACAGTATTTCTTTATGTTCCGTCTGCCCCAGTTTCACACAATTTGGGCTAGAAGTGATCTCAAAATCCCTCGACTGTCCTTACATCTTCAACATTTGTTTCATTGCTTCATTACTAAACTGACTTTTAAAACCAGGCTGAGAAATATGCGTGCATGTCTTGTCACCAGAACCAGCATGAAAAGAATTGCAAAAGGAGAATGGAACCAGATAAAATGACTAGAAATGGCGGGAAACAGAGAATTGCTTTAGACTGACGGTGAAAGGGTTTAAACAACAAAACAAGCAAACTAGACTAGAGTTACAACCCTTGAACAAACCTAAACAGCACTACACAAGCTACTACGACGAGACAAACAAGACAAAGTGAAAGGATAGAAAGGTTTGAGTCACAAGACAATATCCGGATTACAACCCTGAAATAACCCGGACAACAGAAATGACAACAAACTAAACCACCAAAACTCCAAGAGATGGAGCGTCTTTCCAATTACCAAGCATGACGTCTTAGCCACTGAATTTCACACCAAGAGTGCTGGAATTTTCACAAGTCTTCATCACGTTGTTCTGAGCAAACTGCTTCTGGGTTTCTTCTGCCGGCTCATTCTCACGATCAATCATACCCACCATATGCGTCTCATTGTGCACAGGAGATGGATCTTGGCCAGTGTTTGTTGCATCTGGATTTTGCACGACGATGTCGCCTGCATCAATAAGCTTTTGAATTGTTTTCTTCAGATTCCAACATTTCTCTATGTCGTGCCCCAGGGCACCTGAGCAGTATGCGCACTGTTGAGAAGGATCGAACTTCTTTGGAGGAGGGTTCGACACTTTTATCTGAATCGGCTTCAACATATCCAGTGTCCTTAACCGCTGAAACAGAATGGCGTATGATTCTCCCAACGGAGTGAAGGCTTTCTTCTTTCGTAACCTCTCATTCTTAAATGCTGGATTGGGCCGGAAACCTGATCCGGGGTGTTTTTGGGAAGCTCGCGGGGGTAGATGGGCATTATTTTGAGCTGGGTACTGTGATGTGCGATTTAACGTTTTAGGATTTGGATTTGAGTCACATAAATGTGCACCCGTATTTAAGAAGGTAAGATTAAAAACACGCCTAAAGTGACTAACGCGCTATTATCTTTGGGGAAGGCCGTGAAATTCGCTAAACGAACCATCCCGAAGTCTAAGTACTTTGTATATCGAGGGCCCAGCCGTTTGTTTGTTTTGTGTAGCGAGGCTCATCTCGTTTTATTTTTGAAAAAGCAAACCTAAAGCAATCTATAATTTTTATTTTAATGTGTCTCTAATAACAAAAGAAAGAGTCCTAATTAATTGGTATGTCAATGTAAAATATTGGAGACATATACTGAATTTAAACAAAACATTGTCAACGGATATTTAGCATATGAGCCTGATGACGGGATCCAGGCCCAGGGCGTGCTGGTGCAAACATTACTAAGTGTGGCAATTTTGGGCCTGGCGTGTGAGCCCAGTAGGATTAGGATCCTAGTGCCAACTTATAGGTCCAATTACGTGAGCAAATACACTTAGCTTCATAAATATTTTCACGTCCAGGTTCAGTACAATCCTGGAAACTTGAACTCAAACTCAGTATATAGCATAGACAATCTTTAATAACAGCTCTAATTGACAATATGATTTATCACTCAGATTATTTATGTGTTTCTCCTAACGTACCCACTTGTGAGACACTTGTGATGATCAATGAAGCAAAATTCAACTACAGCATGCAACATGACCCCTAACTGCTTTTATACCTAGAAACGTGCAGTCTAAATCGAATTCCATTTTTAACATAATCACATCTATTTGAGTGTTCAACTACACATGAGGACTTGAACTTTGTTTTCAAAATAGTACTAACAGTTCAATCAACTACTGAATATACCTACCCTAGGCTAATTAACAGACCAATACAAACTGATAATCGTAAGCAGTCCAAATCCATTTTAAAGCAATCCTAATTATACAGGCCATGCGTCTATTGTTCAAGTAAATAAAATTTAAAACTACATCAATACATCACATATTATTAATATCTATCCAACTACTTGTATCCAAACGTGCACAGTTCAGTCAGTACAAAGTAAACAACAATTCTAGGAAGTAAGCTAAATCAAACTCATGCTTCCATCTCATTTCATTATCAGCTGTTAGACTTACAAGAAT
>NW_017674365.1:91454-95375 GCF_001879085.1 Nicotiana attenuata
AGAAAGGAAAGAAAGAGAAGTTAGAAAAGAAGAACGAAAAAGCAAAACAAAAAGAAAGAAATAAACAGAAGTCAGAATAAAAAAGGGAGAACGAAAAAAGGTAACAAAAAAAGGAAAAGGAGGAGAAGTCAGGAAGTAAGAACGAGAAAGAGAAAGTTTGAAGACGGAGTTCGAGATTTCGTTCGCGGTTCTGAATTCGAGGTTCTAGAAAAGTTAGCATTGCTAGTTTTGGAAATCAGTAGATTGTAGCTGTTAGCTTTTTGAACTCTTCACAAAAGGTCCAACTCCTCTATCTCACTCTCTTCTTGAAATGAATTAATGGTTGTTTGGCTATCTGATTCATGTTCCTTTGTGTTAGTCTATGTCTAAAATGAATTTAATCCTAACTTGTTGTTTGATTCTTGTTCCTTTTGTGCTTGGCATTTCTGTTGGCAGTGACACGTTAATGAGGTATAAGTCTTAATTTACTTTCACATTTGGTAAGTGTAAGAATTAAAATTGGAAGTAGGATTTGGATTAAACTCATTTAGATAACAAAGTGAGTTTGATTTGAGTTCTTAAATTAATGGGTTTAGTAACATAGAACTTAATTGATTGGATCTGTTGGACTTGGATTTTTCTTAAATTTTCGTATTAGAAGTATAGATCAGTTTAATCTATTCATGGGCAATTCCTTAAGCTTAATGTCTAGATTTTTGTTTTGTTGCAAATGTGGATGCAAATGTTTTCTCGATAAATGGCCAAAATGTCACTGAACGTTCGCATTCCAAGATTCTTAAGCAAAAGAAATGAAAGAAATTAAAAGGTATAGCTTGATAATTTCACTACTTTAATGTAAATATAAATCTTGCATTTATTCCACAAATTACCCATTTCTTATAATCAAATGATATTAATATAATTTCAAGATATAGAATGATAATAAGTTGGTAGTTGTAAATAGTTTTCACAAGTTAGTAATATAATTGGCCTTGTAAATAATCTTTGAGTGAGAATCTTATACTATTTTCCAACAATGTCATATCCATAATTCATCACCCCACAATAATCTCAAGCTTAGAAAAATAATAATGAACACCAGTAGTATACTTTTATGCGCGCTTTTAATTTATTATTGTGATTGTGTACACGTACGCGTGACATGGTTGAAGCGTCGATTTTCAAAATAAATCTAAGGTACACGTTCGCGTGAATTTGGTCAAATAATTTTAATAATAATAAAGTGTTATTAAGTATGGACACGTACGCGTGACATGATTTTTGACGCGCAAACAAAAAGAGTACACGTACATGTGACTCGTTTTCAAGATAATTTTATAATCACGATAGTAATTAGGAGCGGTTAAAAGGTAAAGTACACATAGATTCTAAAATACGTCACTAAATAATTTAATTAAGCCAAGTAATAATCACTAAGCGACTGTGCTAGAACCACGGAACCCGGGAATGCCTAACACCTTCTCCCGGGTTAACAGAATTCCTTACCTAGCTGGTTCGCAGACTCTTAAAAAAATAAAACTTCCTCGATTTGAGATTTAAAATAAACCGGTGACTTGGGACACCATAATTTATTCCAAGTGGCGACTCTGATCAATAATTAATCCCATTTCGAATAATGTCACTTTAATTGAAAAAACTCCCTTATATACTGCCTCGTCGGGTGGTGTAAAAAAGGAGGTGTGACAGCTATGGCGACTCTGCTGGGGAGATAACCCAGAACTTCTGTTCTGGATTTAGAATTCGAGCTTGTAATGTGATCTATACTTGGCTTTATTAATTTGATGTTATTACTGTGTTTTTGGGCCTAATGTGCTAATTGCCGCTTATTTAGCGCTTTGATATTATTTGAATTATATTAAACTGTCTTCTTACGCCTCCCTTCTGAGTCTTCAGAATTTATGGTGCACACGTGCGCGCGGCCCACTTTTCTGTTAGAAGTCGTACCAATTAGAACGAGGCTGGGTCAAGTAACTAGGCCGGGTAGACTTTCGTGTTCCCGGTACGTTGCCCCCACCTCGGCTCGAGCTGTCCGCTTGGGTAAGCCAGGTCTAAAACACTCCCCCCAGGATTTAAACCTAGAATAACATAGCCTCATGCCGGATCCCTAGTAGGAACGTTTGTTTGCATCATGTGCATTTGACTTTGGGGACTCAACACAGGGGTTGGGTCCGTCTAGGACAGGTGTACCCGAGAATTGTAAGACCATCCTGATGCATCTTATGTGCTACTTGTTCATTATGTTTGATTCGGCTTGTGCATGTTGACCGACTTCTAAAAAATAATAAAATAAAATAAAAATATAAAAATTGAGGGAAAACCAGAAAGGAGGAAATTTACCCCATTTTTGAAAAATCTCAGTATTTACCCCAAAAAGATTATTACAAAATAAGCCTCAATTTTAAAAAAAAAAAAAGTGTCATCCTATTCCTGAAACATATACGAACTACACGGGTCTGATTCTCACCGGATGTGAGATACGTAGGCAAACCTCATCGGTTCCGGCCCTCAATTTTTAAAAATTCAATAATTATTTTCTTTTAATTCCTTCTTTAGATGTTTTTCTTTGAGACATCAAATTTAAAAATCCAAAAATATTTTCTTTCTTCTTTGGAAGTCCTTCTTTCAAAAAATAAAAATAAATTCAAAACCCAAAAATATTTTCTTAAGGTAGAAGTTCTGATAGTCTGAATTCACATAAAAAATAAGGAAAAAAAAAGAGTTAGTTTAGTGTACTTTAGTTCTGATTTCCCGAACTACGCAAGATCTGATTCATGTCTCCACATGATACGTAGGCAACCCACATCAGGTTCGATCGCATCATTTTGAAAAGAAAAAAAAAAGTAAGTAATTAAGAAAGAGAAGAGAAAAAATGGTTAAAAAAAAAGAAAAAAAATAGAAGAAGAGAGAGTGTTTATTCAAACATGCTTGTTGTTTTGAAATAAAAGCTAATTAAAGGTGGTCGGTTTGTTGGTTTGCAATGGTGAGTTACGCAAACAATCCAAGATCCCTCGGAAGTAAAAGCATCTTCTCAACAAATGGAAGAAGCACCACTGTTGTTGATCCAAGGTCACGAAAAGGCAAGTAGGCAAGTTGACGGTGAAAAATAAAAAATGAAGGCAAATATGGGGTTGACTTTACCAGATTTGAGCAATAGGACATTGCCTGCTCGGGATGATTTTATGATTGGGAATTTGATCCAGCATTGAAAGCCATAGTAGCCATTGCCGGGGCAGAAGAGAAATAAAAAAATCGGGTGCCAACCCAGAAACTTTCCCTATCAGACGGGAGTCTCTATAACCGGTCTTGCTATCTTTTCTGCCTTTCGAGTTATATCAGTGTGTCATCCGAATATTTTTACTTTACTGTCTTATATTCTGATGTAAACCCTTCTATCTTTTTTTTAAAAAATATTCAAATAAATGAATCAATATTTCATCATCCATAAATATCTGTTTTCTTAATCTTGTCACCTTTCTTATTCTCTTTTCAGTTCTGTAAATGCAGATTTTAATAACATGACATGCTTGCGGACTTCATGCCCAGATCCTAAAACGCTGTCAGATTTCGAAATAATGAATCAAGAAGCAGAATGTGTTGAAGATAAGGAGTGTAAGAAAATAAACAGAGAATTGGAACAGTAAGCCTAAATCAAATTCAAATGAAGCCGCCCTTGATTGGTTTATGGCACTGAAGCCGTGATACCAGTAGAAGTTTAAATTCCTTCCCTTCGGATCATTCTTAAAGCCGAGATCGAGGTGAAAATTGAGTCAAGACCCGATTGAAACATTATCTTTGATTGATGGAAATTGATTGGCCGGAGGCCACCATGGGCAGTTGTACAACAAAGAATGGCCCATGCTTACAAGAAGAAAGTACGACCCAAGAAATTTGAAGTGGGGCAACTCGTCCTAAGACATATTC
>NW_017674365.1:96474-99712 GCF_001879085.1 Nicotiana attenuata
CCTGAAAGGGACACCTCTTGTTCTAAACTCATTCTCTATTGTATTGTTTGTTTTTTTTTTCTTTGAATCCCTTTCGGTCTAACTTTGTTCCAAAAAATAAGGCAAAGAAAAGATGGCAAGACCGATTTGCAGGGTTCTCGTTTGAAGCGAGCTGATATATTCAAAAGGCGCCCAGCCTCGACAAATGCATCAAGTCGACCCCGACTGTCCATGATTGGCCGATGCTTTGAATTGAAAAACTTTGAAAGAAGTCAAAAGTGAAATGCCCACAAAGGCAAAATAAAGTTGAAAAAGGTTAAATACCGTCATCGCAAAGTTTGGAAAAGCTAAAGGTTCTCCAGAATCAAAAATGCAGTTGGTATTCAGGAAATAACTAGTTGCAGTCGAAGTCATTAAAGAAGATGAGCTGAGTCAAGGGACTGAAATAATCAAGGCCACAAACCGACCACCATTTTAAAACTAATGAATCTTTCTTTGTTCAGAACAATAACAGAACAATTTTAAGAAATAGTTTGTGAAAACACGAACACCACCAAGTGAAGTTCTCAAATCCTTGATTTTTTCCAACATACATGTAAACATGCCATTTTTAGTTTCATTATATGTAATCAATACCCTATCTTCAATACAGGGTACAACATCCCCTTGCCTCATCTTATTGCCAACACAGGGTACTACATCCCCTGGTTGCACTTATTTTCTACATAGGGTACGACATCCCCTAGTAGCATTTCAGAGTGCCACGAGCCTCATCTTATTTCCAACACAGGGTACTACATCCCCTGGTTGCATTATTTTCTACATAGGGTACGACATCCCCTAGTAGCGTTTCAGAGTGCCACGAGCCTCATTTTATTGCCAACACAGGGTACTACATCCCCTGGTTGCACATAGGGTACGACATTCTCTAGTAGCATTTCAGAGTGCCACGAGCCTCATCTTATTGCCAACACAGGGTACTACATCCCCTGGCTGCATTATTTTCTGCCAACATAGGGTACGACATCCCCTAGTTGCATTTCAGAGTGCCACGAGCCTCATTTTGTTGCCAACACAGGGTACTACATCCCCTGGTTGCATTATTTTCTACATAGGGTACGACATCCCCTAGTAGCATTTCAGAGTGCCACGAGCCTCATCTTATTTCCAACACAGGGTACTACATCCCCTGGTTGCATTATTTTCTACATAGGGTACGACATTCTCTAGTAGCATTTCAGAGTGCCACGAGCCTCATCTTATTGCCAACACAGGGTACTACATCCCCTGGTTGCATTATTTTCTGCGAACATAGGGTACGACATCCCCTAGTTGCATTTCAGAGAGCCACGAGCCTCATTTTATTGCCAACACAGGGTACTTCATCCCCTGGTTGCATTTTTATTTTCTACATAGGGTACGATATCCCCTAGTAGCATTTCATTTTATTGCCAACACAGGGTACTACATCCCCTGGTTGCATTTTTATTTTCTACATAGGGTACGACATCCCCTAGTAGCATTTCAGAGTGCCACGAGCCTCATCTTATTGCCAACACAGGGTACTACATCCCCTGGTTGCACTTATTTTCTACATAGGGTACGACATTCCCTAGTAGCATTTCAGAGAGCCACGAGCCTCATTTTATTGCCAACACAGGGTACTACATCCCCTGGTTGCATTTTTATTTTCTACATAGGGTACGACATCCCCTAGTAGCATTTTAGAGAGCCGCGAGCCTCATTTTATTGCCAACACAGGGTAATACATCCCCTGGTTGCATTTTATTTTCTACAAGCATACTAGCTTGTTGCATTATTTTCTGCCAACATAGGGTACGACATCCCCTAGTTGCATTTTAGAGAGCCACGAGCCTGCCAACACAGGGTACTACATCCCCTGGTTGCATTTTATTTTCTACAAGCATACTAGCTTGTTGCATTATTTTCTGCCAACATTGGGTACGACATCCCCTAGTTGTATTTCAGAGTGCCACGAGCCTCATTTTGTTGCCAACACAGGGTACTACATCCCCTGGTTGCATTATTTTCTGCGAACATAGGGTACGACATCCCCTAGTTGCATTTCAGAGTGCCACAAGCCTCATTTTGTTGCAAACACAGGGTACTACATCCCCTGGTTGCATTACTTTCTTCCTACATAGGGTACAACATCCCCTAGTAGAATCTTAGAGTGCCACGAGTCTTATCTTATTGCCAACACAGGGTACCACATCCCCTGGTTGCCTTCCTTCTTGTTAACACAGGGTACACCATCCCCAATTATTTAGAAACGCATTTTTTTTAATTCTTTATTCTGCAATAGCAAAGATAGTTTCATGTGTTTTCAATAACTCACAAAAATTTCCTAGTGCAAACTGGGGCAGAAAATTTTTGTTCGTTTTGTTTGTTTGTGTTGGCTTGTAGGTTTTTCTACAAAGCATGGATTGGATGTGCAAAAAAATAAGATTTCAGTTCTTTCCAGAGAAAGTGGAACGTTTGATCTCAATACCAGGCGCAACCAGCTTTGGCGTAATGCATGTAGAGACATATGGTCAAGATCTTTTTTCCCATCATCGGATCAAGAATCAAGCCTGGGAGAATATTTCATAGTCTGTTGCATCGGGAACATCAAGTTTCAATCCAAAGTCACTGGGAGAAGCAAGTCAAGAATCAAGACAAGACTCCAAATGGCATTTAGATAAGAATTTTGTAAATCTTAGATTTCAAGAGTATGTAATTTTCTT
The DNA here is from genome assembly GCF_001879085.1 of Nicotiana attenuata. Taxonomy (NCBI): domain Eukaryota; kingdom Viridiplantae; phylum Streptophyta; class Magnoliopsida; order Solanales; family Solanaceae; genus Nicotiana; species Nicotiana attenuata. Next base: position 99,201 of record NW_017674365.1, read on the forward strand.
TTCATTTTGATGTAATAGTAGGAACCGCGGATCGGAACCTCGACGGAACTTCACTCGACTCTCCCTCTAAGAATACTCCATCACTCTTCTTTCACTTGAACTACACGTGACCTGATTCCCTTATAACCCGGGATATGTAGGCTGCCTAAAACCAAGGCTCGGTCGCATATTTTCTTTATCTTCTTTTCTTTTAAATATGGGGAGGTCAAAAATCAGTCACCGTGTTCATTTTCTTTGCCTGAAACTCTTCATGTTTCCAAGCAAAGAGGGGCATGCTTGAACACCTAATTTTTACCAACCCAAATTCTATTTATTTTAATGTAAATATTTCTTGTAGGTCAATCAATTGAATCAATCATAGTTTCTTTTAATTAGAATTTTAATAAGTAAGCTAGAGAATCTTTCTTAGTATTATTTAAACTTTAGTATAAATATTGGGTCCTCTTATTTATATAGTACTCATCTTATTTCCAACACAGGGTACTACATCCCCTGGTTGCCTTACTTTTTGT
>NW_017674366.1:0-12749 GCF_001879085.1 Nicotiana attenuata
GACGAGCGCGGGGTCATTTACTATTGGGGACTGTGACTTGGTCCAGTCCGGATGATATTTTACCGCGTATTAGCAATGACTTGTTGTTTTCACTATGATTTGGGTTTATTGCCATATTTGGGGCTTATTGCCGACTGTTTGAACTCTTTATGAACTATCATCACTGTTTTCCTCACTATTTGAAATATTATTTGAACTTAGTCCATGTGATTTCCACTGTTTCATGAACTCAGCTATATTTTTACTCAACCTTGAGTTCTAACTGATTTTTGAACTACTGTTGAGTTGAGCATTATTGTTTCTTTACTATTGCCCGAGGGGCTTTGACTAGTTTTGGACTGATTGAGGCCAAGGGCCATATGTGAGGACATGCTAAGGGAGGTGAGAAGGCTTTCAGGCCACGAGTGCATTGTGAGCAGGCTTTCAGGCCTCGTATTAATATTGTTCAGGCTTTCAGGCCTTGTTGATAGCGCTTGGGCTGTAGGAGCCCCTCCGGAGTCTGCACACCCACAGTGAGCGCGGGTACCCATCTAGAGTGATTAAATATTGACCAGTGGTAATAATGACACTGTTATACGCGTTTGGTCAGGTAACAATGACTGACCAGTCGGGTAACAATGACTGACCAGTGGTAACAATGGCACTGTAATACGCGTTTGGTCAGGTAACAATGGCTGACCGGTCAGGTAACAATGGCTGACTTACTGGTTGAGTATGATTGATTTTTAACTGTTTTTAAAAAGATTTTCTTCCTATATTTCACTGGTTTCTACTGTTTATCTGATGTTGCTGCTTGAGATAGCATTATTTGTGCCCTTGTGGGATTTTATGTTCTCAGTCGTTATTTAACTTTATTACTCACTGGGTCGGAGTACTCACATTACTTCCTGCACCATGTGTGCAGAGACAGGCACAGCTGAGTTCATACCTGAGCGCTGATTTCCTTCCAGACCAGGCGAACTAGGAGAGACGAGGTAGTTGTCGACGTCCACAACCCCGTTTCTTCCTTATCTTCCGCATATTTTTATTCATCTTCAGACTATGTTTCCAGACTTGTAGTATTTTCATCAACTCTGTAGTAGCTCGTGACTTGTGACACCCCGATCATCGGGCTGAGTTTGGGATGGTTTTTCCCCGTTATGTTACGTTTATTTCCGCACTTATGATTAATCAGTATCTATGGTTTAAACCTGTTATGCTAAGAAATTGTCAAAAGCAGTGTTGATTGTTCTGTTGGCTGGCCTTGTCTTCACGAGTGGCGCCATCACGACCGGGTGGGAATTGGGTCGTTACACCATGTTGTCACGACCCAAAATCCACTAAGGGTCGTGATGGCGCCGGACACTGCTGTCAGGCAAGCCAACCAAGCTACTTAATCAAATTCTCGTTTTAATATTTCTGAAATCTATGATTTTCCTTCAAGATTAGCAATATTAAAGAATATAGTCTCATATCAAATTTAAATGATAAGCAGTTAATACAATACTTCAAACTATCCCAGAACCCGGTGTCACAAGTGCATGAGCATCTACTGATAGGGAAGTAAAATACAGCATCCGTCCGGAATACAATGGACAGGGAATAAATACAATGTACTGAAGAGGGCTATACTAGCTGCGGGCCGCTTCGAATAGTGCAACTCACCTTGCCCCAAATCATCCGCGTTGCTACGCCCAGTGGGCTGCTAGAAATAGATATACCTGTGCAACAAAAATGCACAGAAGTGTAGTATGAGTACATAAACAACGTGTACTCAATGAGCATCCCGCCTAATCTCGAAAAATTAGAGACGAGATGGTCAACTTTGACACTTGCTAGTGGTCAATTGATAATATACTAAATGTGTGAGGAAATCAGGGATTTTATATAACAATTCAAACTCGCAAAGCTGTAAAACAGGCAATACACCTTCAACAAATAATAAAGGATTTTCAAGGTTTACTTTTCTTTATTTTATCAATTTATCTCAAGCCATGAAAGGCAGCATCAACGTATAAAATTCTTAGGCAACGATAAATAAATCATGCGCAAATCATGCCGAGGCGACGGCCCGCTCAAACAGAAATGAAATGTGCACTTGCCGAGGGTCGACGGCGCGCCTATAGATGCATCTATTTAATCTGCCGAGGCGTTCGGCCCGTTCCAAAATAAACACATAGAGACATTCAGTCAATAAGCCAACATCGGGCAATTATTCAAAGGAAAGCTAATTCTCTTTATTAATTTAGGAAAAATGAAGTTTAAACCCTTTTTAGAAATTCGTTTACCGATTCGATGTAGTTTAAGCAGTTCAAACTATCAATAGGTTCGTAAATAATTCAAGTATAGGATGCTTTTGGGTCCTAACTACCCGGACAATAGCATAATAGTAGCTACGCACGGACTCTCGTCACCTCGTGCGTACGTAGCCCCCACAAATAGGAGCACATAATCAATTATTTCACCTATGGGGAAAATTCCCTCTCACAAAGTTAGAAAGGAGACTCACCTCGCTCCGAAGATCCAAACCGGCATTCCACGCCCTTTCGAAGACTCTAACTGATGCACCACGCTCCAAAACTAGCCAAATAACGGCAAACTAATGAGACTATACTCAAATACTTGTTAACAACCCAAATCATACAAATTCCCAACTCCGCTTAGTGGAATGACCAAAATGCCCTCGGGCCCACGTGCCCGGATTCCGAAATTTCTCGAAGATATACTCTCCCCATAGATTCACTATCTCAAATATATAATTTACTCCTAATTCCATGCTCAAATTCGCGGTAAAATCCAATTTATCAAGTTTCTAGGTTTTCTATCAAAAATCCTAATTTTCCCATAATTTTTATGTCTAATTCCATGATATAATCTCGTATTTAACTTGGAAATGAGTGGGAATAACTTACCTTAACATAGATGACGAAATCTCTCTTTGAAGCTCTCCAAAAATCGCCCCAAGCCATGAAAATTATGAGAGAAATGGCCAAATCCCGATTTTTAAAACACCCTCACTGCCTCAGCAATTTCCGCTTCTGCGGAAATATTTTCGCTTCCGCGGTCCCGCCTTTGCGGAAAAAAGCCGCTTTTGCGGACACTGGGCTCCAGCCCAACTTCCGCTTCTGCGGACGGCCCACCGCTTCTGTGGTTCCGCTTTTGCAGATCTTAGGCCGCTCCTGCGGTCCTGGGCTGCCTCATATCCAACCGCTTCTGCGGTTTCTCCCTCGCTTCTGCGGGGCCGCTTCTGCGGTCCCAATTCCGTAGAAGCGGAAATACCAGAAGCAGCAGCCCCAGCCCTTTTTCAAACTCCGAATTCGATCCGTTAGACACCCGGAATCCACCCGAGGCCCCCGAGACCTCAACCAAACCTACCAACCAATCCCAAAACACATTACGGACTTGCTCGAGGCCTCAAATCATATCAAACAACGCTAAAACCATGAATACACCCCGATTCAAGCTTTATGAACTTCGAAATTTCAAGCTTCTACTTCTGATGTTTAAACCTATCAAATCACGTGCGATTGACCTCAAATTTTGCGCACAAGTCATATTTGATCGGATTCCGACCCTGATATCAAAAAGTCCACCTCCGATCAAACTTCTCAAAAACCTTCAAATTTCTATCTTTAGCCAAATGGCTCCAAAATGACCTACGGACCTCCGAATTCACTTCCGATCGAGCCCCCAACTCCAGAATCACCATATGGAGCTGTTCACAGTCTTGGAATCCCAAACGGACATTGATAACACTGAAATGCACTTCAAGCCAAACTTATGAAATTCCTTCTAAAATGCTAACTTCCACAATAGGCGCCAAAACGCTCCCGGGTTATCCAAAACCCGAACCGGGCATACGCCCAAGTCCGAAATCATCATACGAACCTGCTGGAACCTTCGGATCCTGACTCCGAGGTCGTTTACTCAAAATTCCAATCCTAGTTCATTCTTTCAACTTTAAGCTTCTGAAGTAAGAATTCTCTTTCCAAATCAACTCTGAACTTCCCGGAACTTAATTCCGACCATGCGTACAAGTCATAATACCTGAAATGAAGCTGTTCATGGCCTCCAACTGCTGAACGGAGCGCTAGGACTCAAAACGACCGGTCGGGTCGTTACATTCTCTCCCACTTAAACATACGTTCGTCCTCGAACGTGCTGAGAACTACACTGGGGTAGTCTGAAATCGCTGTTTAACTTCTCATGCACCTTCCCGTGCTACCACAACTTGGTTGAGCACATTAGCTCGATCAATTCTAAAGATATTCTCTTTTATTCAAGCAGATACGCCCTTAAGCCCAATTCTAACACCCGAAATTCTTTGCCAAGCCTGTTTCCAACATAGGATCACCATATTAATCACCACACGCTGTACCCAACGCAACTGCATAACCTTGCTGAATTCATACCTAGCATCACTTTACTCACCGGATCACAATAACCTTTATCTGACCAACTTAGTCCAAATCCCACTAATCTGATGCTCCAATTACACCACATGCCATACACAGGTCTTACTCCCACCTTTACAATACCGCCACGACGGAAGAGATGTGCAGATATTCATAATCAACTACCAAGCCAACAATTCATTAGGTCTATACTCCTGAAAAAACTTCACCTCATTCTGAACCCAATAATGGTCTTATCTCTATAACATACCTCATATAGCTGGATTGCACAAATTCCTAGATCAAGGGATCTCGTCCCATCTGATACAACTGCTCAGGCAACAAGCCACCCCAGACATGATCAAAAGTCTTATATGATGCTACCATGTGCCAAAAAGGCTACCAATTCGAACGCGATACATTGAAAACGAACTCTAAAAAGGAAATCCAATTACCCCGCTCGCGAATTATACATGCGACGCGGGCAACATACTACACCGACACCCCGCTCGTGAATCATACATGCGACGCGGGCTCACGGCTAATACGAGCTTTCCTCAGAAAATAGGAAATGAAGCACATAACAACATATATAGGGAACTGTGCTCAACATCACACTATTGCGGTGTACCACCCGATTCAAATATCATAGATCTCGCATAAGGAGATTGCACCGAGCTAGATTGCTCATTTCAATAATATACCGAACAGTGGTCACAAGCACACGAAGTGCATAATTCCATCCCTGGGGAGACATATAGCGCCAGAAGCCACAAAACTCAAGCACAACTGAGGTGCGATATACGATTTGAAATCTCAAAAGCCATCCTGCTCATATAACATCATCTCTACGCGGATACTCAACACACAAGAAATATACCAAGCAGTCTCACAACTCACACGGCGCAATGTATCATTACATGAAATATCTGACAACGAGGTAACACCCTAACTACACCTCCATAAGGAGCACATTACTGAATGAACACGTTTGGCCTGATATAGAGCCCAAATTCACATTTAACCCATCTACCGACCTCAAGTCGATCCTGATCATATTAAACTAAGCCAATAACCTTTCAAAGGTCCATAATAATTTCCCTCTTCTCATAACACACAAGGACAACCATCATAACCGGAGAAATCCTCCACGGTCCACAACTTAATAGACTGAGTGCCCTCCAAGCATATATTCTCAATTTAATGATATCATCACAATTCTTCATACTTGGTGTAACTTCTCAATCAATCAAGTGACTTCATGCCACACTTATACGATCTTCCTGTGGGACTCGCTCCCACAATCTTCCGAAACACATAACAGGCCCACACATCCAAACCACCGGCCGCACTAACGCTGAAAAGCGATCAAGAATCCCTAACCAGGATGCAAAGACTTTTTCACAAAGCACCGCTCTCAGGTGGCACTGATGACAATACCACTTACTTTAAACACCGAAACTCCTTTCCTGCTCATCCGAGCTTGCGACATCTCTGTCCACACCGAACTGCAACTTTGATTCTCATTTCAAATTCCATATTACTCGCTGCTCCTAACATGCCCATGAACAGTAGGACACGATCATAATTCCAGAATTGCTAATAGATTAGTACTTTATCACATCAAAGCTTTTCACTGAACTCACTTTTAGTAGAATCACAACAACACACAGGCGAATACTCATAACCGTAGAATATGCAAACATCCAAGTAGTGGTCTAAGCCACTATAGCCCCTTCCGGAATCTGCTTCCACATAACGAGCCCTAACATAAGAATGTTTCTGAATAATATCAATTACGGTGGCTGACAAGCCTTATACGCACCGTCACAAATCACTTGCTTAACTTGATCACACTGAAAAATTGATCGCTAACACCAATATGCCAAATTCAACTATGGCCAATCAAACTACCTTCTTCCAATTTATCCTTGATTGCCTTAAAGAAAATACTGATTTCATCCAACACATAACATACTCCATCTGCAGTCATCTCGAGTGACCTCGAATCACGAGACCATGCTGTCTCAAATATCTCACGGACTGTTTTCACACCTCCCAATTGCTACATCGCAAGCCAAAACACCACAGAACGTTCTGAGCCCCCATTCGTAAGCTGTTGCCAAGCTTGGTTCTCAACCGCACCTATAGGCTCGAAATCATTAGGTATAACACTTTACCTCCTTGAATCAACTAGGACCATTGCTGAGAGCCACCCGCTCTGACTTGGCCCCGAATATAATTAACTCCATGAATCTTCCATCACATGAATACCCCTTTGGCGAAGAACCCGCAGAATCACTTCCCCAAGTCTGAGCATGGTCTAATAAGGCCAACGATAGCCCACCTTTAATAATTCCTTTGCACAGATTACCACTTATGGTCTTTCCCCGTAGCTGAAGCAGCTCATCAATATGCAAATAACCAGAAACCTCGCAAGCAGTTAATTCTGCAACCCCACCATGGAGGTGGGACTCTCCCACTTGACTTGAAGCCATTATTTCACCACTCTGGAATTTACCAAGATTCCCTAGCTTTCATCGACATAACCTTGCGCGATCCATCGCATAAATTCTCGGATCTTCTCCGCAAAACCCCATTCTTTTATACTCTGATTCACCCACTACATTCGCACGACCGATCTCTTTGCTACATAACCGATAAAAATTCTTCGCAGAACCTCGCCAACCACGCGACTGCTAACCTCCTCGCTTGGGTAACCCACCTATGGAAGACTCTCCCTGGCATCTTCCAACACTGCTGCACAGGGTACAATCACTATGACATCAATGACCCTTCCTGAGTCTGAACTCACTCTCCAGCTGCACAGGTCCATTCATCCCTCGTGGACATTATTTAAATGTGCGACAACCTCCTTCCAATTCAAATTTATGCTGCATCCTTCTTCATTTAAGGGGCTCCTTTCCGTTATATTAAACCTCCTGCCGCGCCAGAACCCCTACTTCAATTTAGATCCGTAGACCCCCTATAGCCAGGCACCAATATTCTCTAATCGCTCCAAATTCTCCTTAAGGCGCATAGTCTCCCTACCACCAAGCCCTATACCACTCCGCCGCTCTCCCACTTTGGGCAAACTCGCTCCTTTAATCAACTTCTCGACCTACGCTTCTTATACCTGGCTTTTTAGAAGTTTAAACTCCGCCAGACACTTCCCACATGTCTTTCTCATCCCTTTTCGCTCAGTTGTTGCCTTAATAAAATTTATCTTCATAGCACTTGAATCCACAAATCGCTACTAACTTTAAACTTTTCCGAAGGTCATCTTTCTCGAACCGTCAACACTAGAAATACTGATTCAACCCTGAACCACCGCACCCTGCGATATCCTATGGTTGTATCTCTGATACTATTTCACATTATCTTGCCCCCAAGGGCGAATTTTAGAAGATCATAACACCGATAAACTTAATACGTCCAAGTAGGACAATAGCACCCCAATATAGAAGAGAACTCCACCACGCTTGCAATTACCAAGTCTCATGACTTCCACCAGTCCACATCTGTCCATCCTTAGTTCGATTACCTTTCCCCCTGTCGAGAAATAAAATACTGAGTCTCTTGACCACGCACTGAGTAAACCTCCCTTCAAATCATTCACTGCTACGACGCGTAGGCAAAACTTCCTACCATCATATCACTACTGCGAAACAGTCGTTCATAAGCATCACGGCAACTTGTGCCTAGCCTCAAAGCCCTCAAAAATACCGCTACTGGGCTGAAACAATAAAATATTCTTTCATAAGGCGACGACAATAACCTGATCAGCTACACCGGGAGAAACATCCCGTATCACATCCGTACTACCATTATGATTCTTCAATTCTCGATTTATAACAAGCGCTTCGCGTCGCATAAGATTGAGTAGGAAAGAAACAAAGGCATAAGCCTTACATGAAATCAAATCGCACGATAAGGAATCAAGAAGGGAAGTACTCCTAACAATCCTACAGCCTCCCGAGGATAAGTACAGACGTCTCCGTACCGATCCACGAGACTCTACCAGACTTGCCCATGACTCGTGAGACCCTAGGAACCTAGTGCTCTGATACAATGTTATCACAACCCAAAATCCACTACGGATCGTGATGGCACCGGACACCTCTGTCAGGCAAGCCAACTAAATTATCAATTAAATTCTCTTTTAATACCTTTGAAAATCTAGGATTTTTTCTTCCATTTTTCATAATTAAAACAATCTCTACTTCAATTCAAATTAAGTAATAACTATTAGTACACATCTTTCGAAAACCATCCCAGAACCCGGTGTCACAAGTGCATGAGCATCTATTGATAAGGAAAAAATAAAATACAACATCTGTTCGAAATACAGTGGATAGGGAATAAATATAAAAATGCTGAAAGGAACTACACTAGCTGCGGGTCGCCTCGAACAATGCAGCTCACCTAGTCCCAGAATTATCTGCGCTGCTACGCCCAGTTTGCCACTAGAGTTACTTATACCTGTGCAACAAAAATGCACAGAAGTGTAGTATGAGTACGTAATCAACGTGTACTCAGCAAGTATCCCGTCTAATCTCGAAGAAGTAGAGACGAGATGGTCAACTTTGACACTTACTAGAGGTCCAATGATAATATATTAAATGTACAAGGAAATCAGGGATTTTATATGGCAGTTCTAACTTACAAAGCCGGAAGACAGGCAAAACACCTTCAACAAATATTAAAGGATTTTCAAGGTTCACTTTTCTTTATCTTATCAATTTATATCAAGCCACGAAGGGCAAATTTAACGTTTAAAATTCTCAAACGACAAATAACATGCGCAAATCACACCGAGGCGACGGTCCGATCCAACAGAAATGTAAACTGTGCACTGCCGAGGGTCGAACGGCACGAACCATAGATGCATATATTACCCCGCTCATGAATCTATCCATGCGACGCGGTTGACATAAAATAAACAATCACCCTGCTCGCGAATCATCCATGCGACGCAGGTACACATAAAATACATGCTCAAATAGCCAATTAGGAACTTATTGGGGAATAATTATCCAAATAAAACCAATTCTCCTTTAACAATTTTTTAAGAAATGAAGCTTATTCCTTTTAGAAATTCACTTACTAATTCAATGTCATTTAAGCAATTCAAACTATCAATGGGTTCATAAGTAATCCAAGTATAACATGCTTTTGGGTCCTAGACTACCCGGACAATAGCATAATAGTAGATACGCACGGACTCTCATCACCTCGTGCGTACGTAGCCCCCACAAATAGGAGCACATAATCAATTATTTCACCTATGGGGACAATTTCCTCTTACAAGGTTAGAAAGGAGACTCACCTCGCTCCGAAGATCCAACCGGCATTCCACGCCCTTTCGAAGACTCCTACTGATGCACCACGCTCCAAAACTAGCCAAGTAACGGCGAACTAATGAGAATATACTCGAATACTTGTTAATAACCCAAATCATACAAATTCCCAACTCCGCTTAGTGGAATGACCAAAATGCCCTTGGGCCCACGTGCCCGGATTTCGAAATTTCTCGAAGATATACTCTACCCATAGCTTCACTAGCTCAAATATATAATTTACTCCTAATTCCATGCTCAAATTCGCGGTAAAATCCAATTTATCAAGTTTCTAGGTTTTCTTTCAAAAATTCTAATTTTCCCACAATTTTTATGTCTAATTCCATGATATAATCTGGTATTTAACTTGGAAATGAGTGGGAATAACTTACCTTAACATAGATGACGAAATCCCTCTTTGAAGCTCTCCAAATATCGCCCCAAGCCATGAAAATTATGAGAGAAATGGCCAAATCCCGATTTTTAAAACACCCTCACTGCCTTAGCAATTTCCGCTTCTGCGGAAATATTTCCACTTCCGCGGTCCCGCCTTTGCGGACAAAAAGCCGCTTCTGCGGACACTGGGCTCCAGCCCAACTTCCGCTTCTGCGGACAGCCCACCGCTTCTGCGGTTCCGCTTTTGCAGATCTTGGGCCGCTTCTGCGGTCCTGGGCTGCCTCATATCCAACCGCTTCTGCGGTCCCAATTACGCAGAAGCGGAAATACCAGAAGCAGCAGCCCCAGCCCTTCTTCAAACTCCAAAATCGATCCGTTAACCACCCGGAATCCACCCGAGGCCCCCGAGACCTCAACCAAACCTACCAACCAATCCCAAAACACATTACAGACTTGCTCGAGGCCTCAAATCATATCAAATAACGCTAAAACCATGAATTACACCCCGATTCAAGCTTTATGAACTTCGAAATTTCAAACTTCTACTTCCGATGTTTAAACCTACCAAAACATGTCCGATTGACCTCGTATTTTGCACACAAGTCATATTTGACATTACAAACCTATTCCAGCTATCGGCATCGGATTCCGACCCCGATATCAAAAAGTCCACCTCCGGTCAAACTTCTCAAAAACCTTCAAATTTCAATCTTTAGCCAAATGGCTCCAAAATGACCTACGGACCTCCGAATTCACTTCCGATCGCGCCCCCAACTCCAGAATCACCATACGGAGCTGTTTAACAGTCTCGGAATTCCAAACGGACATTGATAACACTGAAATGCACTTCAAGCCAACTTATGAAATTCCTTCTAAAATGCTAACTTCCACAATAGGCGCCAAAACGCTCCCGGGTTATCCAAAACCCGAACCGGGCATACGCCCAAGTCCGATCATCATACGAACCTGTTGGAACCTTCGGATCCTGACTCCGAGGTCGTTTACTCAAAATTCCAATCCTAGTTCATTCTTTCAACTTTAAGATTCTAAACTAAGAATTCTTTTTCCAAATCAACTCTGGACTTCCCGGAACTTAATCCCGACCACGCGTACAAGTCATAATACCTGAAATGAAGTTGTTCATGGCCTCCAACTGCTGAACGGAGCGCTAGGACTCAAAACGACCGGTCGGGTCGTTACATTATTGTTGCGGCGTGCAACCCGACCCAATCATATCATTGTTGCGGCGTGCAACCGATCCAAATATATCATTGTTGCGGCGTGCAACCCGATACACATATACCATCAATAACAACCGTAACAAGAGTCCCAGCAGGGGATCAGTAAGGAACTACACTATCCCGGCAAGGGAAAACCAGCTATAACCAAACTTGTGCCAACATCTACTACCTCAACTAACACTAATGTTCAACCATAACTAATCTCTACGAGAATAATTATAAACCTTGCTCATCACAGAGAGTCAACAACTTAAGCATCCGTAGTATTTCTCAATAACAATGATTTCAATTTAAGACTCATGGTCATGCTCGACACCAACGTATAGATACTCGTCACCATGCCTATACGTCATACTCAACAAGTAACACGTAGCAAATAGGACACAACTCCTAATCCCTCAATATAAGGTTAGACCAAACACTTACCTCGATGCCACGAACACAGTTCAAGCCTCAACTATAGCTTTACCTCGTGATTCCACCACCAATTCGCTCGTATCTAGTCACAAGTTACTTAATTACATCAATGAATGCTAAATAAACAATTTCTAATGCATGGAAAAAAGTTTTCTAAAGCTTTTCCCAAAAAGTCAAAAATCAGCCTCGGCCCCACATGGTCAAAACCCGAGGTTCGAACTAAGGCTGTATGTGGTCCCGGGCCCGGGCCTAAATGGGCTAAACGGGCCGGGCTAAACGGGCCTGGGCTTAGCGGTCCCAGGCTCTGGCGGTCCCCGGCTTCGCGGTCCCGGGCTTCGTGGGCTCAACGGGTAGGACCAGCCCGTGACGGGCCTAAGCCCATATGATCCTGGGCTAAATGGGTCGGGCTCGTGGGCTTAGCGGGCCTAACGGGCTTTTTTTATTTTCGGGCTTTTTTTTTTAATTTTTTTTATTTAGGGCAATTTCTTGTAAACCATATGTGTATGTATATATATAAATTGCTCTTATGCATGGCTATATAAATATATGTGGTATATATAATATAGAAATCTAATTATTAAAGTGTTTGACGAAAATGTAAAATAACAAATCAATAGTAAAACTAAATTGGCATGCATAATAAATTAATAACAAAGTACAACATGAAGCATAAATACGTCTAATAATTTTAAAATAACACAAATTGTTGAAAAATCTTAAAGACGAATTTGCGGATAAATACCCTCAACACAATACTTTATATGCCTCCTTAAAATGCCTGTGGTACACCCTGAACGAAAATTTAAGACTCTTCCACAGTTCTTGCACTTTAATATTTGGCCTTCTTCTTTTTCTTCAAGCACTTCATAGTATTGCGACACAAATAAGCGCACTCTTTCCGAACGAGGCATGATTTAACTTGAAAATTGAGATTGAGACTTGAAGTCTTGAAAATTGGAGATTGAGAGATTGAGAGAAATTTA